>NW_021853422.1:476113-516097 GCF_003651465.1 Formica exsecta
CTCTTTCCCCCTCTGTACGATCCTACCTCTCCTTCCTCCATTCCCCACCCCACGCCTCGCCCTCCTCGATTCCCCTGCCGTGTGTCTCAGTGCTGAGAAACGTGCACCCTTCTGTGTAACTTACTCCACTCCTCGCACGGCCAACTAGTGCATTCGTTTAATTACACTTCCTGGTTTACTGGAATATCACTTGCTTATGATATTACAATATTACTTGCTTGTATCGCAAGTAAGATAATAAGTGATGCGGGTGTAGGTCTAACGGTAGTGGCGCACGAACACTTGCAACTTTTATTACGCAATTAGCGTTCACTGACATGTTTCCGTCTGTGAGAAATTTACTCGTGAGAAGATGTAGTAAATATTAAATTTTATTTTTATCCATACTAGTCACACGATCACGATTTACGTTTATTTTCGTTAAAAGTATATCTTGTCCCTAATTCTTTCTAAAATAATTTACACGATTTTTTAATTATTTATGGTTGTATATATAATTCATCCTCCCCACCCTTCTTAGCAGATTTAAATTTGCATTTAAAGAGGTACAAATTACAAAAGGTACAAACTGAAATAATTATTATAATCAATTTTGCAGACGAATAAAAAAATGCGACATTAGTTTTCATAATTGGCAAAATTTATATGTATGACTCGCTCATACATTACTACAGCGAGAAAGAATGGATGAACGATCGGATGGTCGAGCAGAAAGAGTGGGCACAAATCATTTGATAAAGCGGTAAGTAGAAAAAATTGTCCGAAAATTCGAGCAAAAGACGCACGAAAGGGAGAACGTCATCTCGGAGGACTCGGGCAATAACGATTTTTCACGGGAGCAAAATCGTGGAGAAGCGCTCGTATATTCTCCGTGCAGCAGAAGTTCGTTCGTCTGACGGACAGCGTCGAGTAAGACGGGATGACGTGAGGCCGCGATACGTCAAGCCTCTTCCTCCCACCCGACCTTCTACCCGCGCACCACATTGCCTCTCTCACCTCTTCTTCGATTTCACATACACATGGCGTGAGCGCGAGAGTTGTAGCGATGATGTAACGGTGTTGGTAGCGCAGCGGTGGCGATAGTAGTGGTACCATCGCAGTCACCAGAGGCGCCTTCTGATGGCTGGCAGAGATGACGAGTTGGTCCAGAGCTAGATATGCTCGTCACGTTCCTGGCTCCTGAGAGGCACGACGACGAAGGTGGGAGAAGGAGGTGGCAGCGGCGGAGGGCGCGACGGAGCGGAGCGGAGCGGAGCGGCAGCGGTAGCGGTAACGGTGATGGTAGTGGTGGAAGCTGAGGGTGCGAGTGGAAGTGACGTTGACGGGCGTTTGTCACTGTCCTCGGCAAATAATATCCAGCACAGCCCGCTATACTCACCCCATCACCTCCGCAAACCTTCCTCAGGACGAGAGGCCCATAGTGGAAGTCGCGTACGTGTTATTCGCGAGTGCAGGTGCGCTGGTGTTTGTACCGGCTTCGTATTATGCATTTCTATAGATACGTACTCTCCTCATACCACCGTTATGTGAGGAATGGTCGTTCGCTATACATTTTCTCGTTCAACGCACTCACCCCGCTGCGCGGACTTGCTTTATACCCTCGGCGCTACTTTGCGACTACCTTCCCATCTTCGCCACCCTCGTCATCGAGCTTCGCGCTTCGATGGCCGCGACGGGAGTACGGGAGAAGCTACAATTTATCGGTGGCCATTGGCAACTCCTTAATTAAATTCAGGATCGCAGATAGAACGAGGGAAATGGATTGTATTGATACTCGCCGCGACACAGAGGAAAAAGAATCTTTCGCGCGGCATATCTTTTCACCAAACGGACTATAAATATTCACAATAATTTTATATTTCATCATATGGCCCAAAAACTCGTCCATCATGACGATCAGATACGCGTTGTTGTCTTGTGAAACATTCTCTCTCGTAGCACTATTACTATAATAATATTGATGGATACATATTAATAATCGTTAACATCAGCTGAACATCAGCTGCTTACCATATGTCACGTCAGTACATGCTCTTAGACCACGTGGCACAAGATCAATAACGTAGAACGACTAAAAATGGTAATGAATTAGAAATTAGCATCATGAAAAATGAAACTTGGCTAATTGTCGGAAGGCTCGATTTCCTATTCCCATGGAGAAAGATAATTAGTGGAACTTATTCGACCTGTCGGAACAGACAGGTTCTCTGTGCGAAGGAGGGTGACGGGTTCAACACGGTGAAGGGGTCGTCGAAACAGAAAGAGGCAAGGGTGGAGGTCTTGACGACAGCCGTCAATCGATTGTCAACCGGATCAGCCGACCAACCTAACTTTAGAAGCCCCTCTTCTTCGTATACGCAACCAGTTACCTCTTGCTTGTTTTTCCCTTCTCTTATTCCTTTTGTTCTTATTCTTTTCTTTGATAGATAATTACTTTCAAGAACGGCGAATAATTACTAAAAACATAGATATATTGAATGATTGTGATATAATGTCAGTATTTTTTTTTTATAGATAATTAACGCATTCAAAAATTTCGTTCATTGAGTTTTATCACGATAAGGAATGTGTCTATTTTTTTCGATTTTATTTATAGATTCAAAAAACTTACTTTTACAGAAATCTATAATTTTTAGAAAGAAGCTGATAAACTGCGTGTCTTAATGATAACTCTATAATCTAAAACAAAATTCTACGAACCTGACAGAGATCGTTATTATCTAACAAATTGTAAATGGAGCAATTCGTTATATAATATATATGATGAAGCAAAGTTTGAAGCTCTTCTCTTTCTCTCTCTCTCTCTCTCTTTCAATTGATATTTACGATTGATATTACAAGTTTGCGCGCGAAAAGAAATTACTCCATTCACAATTTATTAAGTAATTTTATCTGAGATTATAAAATCTGTCATTAAGAGCCACAATCCATCGACTTTTTTCTTCTAAAAAGTATATATATATATATATTGATTTCTTTGAGAACAAGCTTTTCGAATCTACTATATCAAAAAAATATATACAAGTTTACCACATAAATATATTTTTATCTGTATAATCATAAAATTTTATAATCACACAGTGTCCACATTCCATTGTATGTATTATAATGAACTACATTGAAGCATAGAATGCGCGTATAGTTCACATTGCAAAGGGGTGGAAACATCAAGGGGAAATTTAATTGAGCGTTCAAAACCGCGGTGTGTTCAATTTGCTTCGATTAACGTCTCTTCTCTCGCACTGTGGGAGCATCGCGGGTTCAAAACGGAAGCGGCGAAGGGGAAAGACGAGTGTCCTGACGAAGAGGAAGAAGAGGAAGGGTGGAGAAGAAGAGAGAGGAGCGGGAGGGAATGTAATCAGTCTCGAGCGCAAAGTGACGAGCTGTCCTTCGGAATGACGACTGGACATCGAAGGTCCCTATATCTTCTCTGATCCATCCTTTTCAAGGCTCACCTTTGCCCACCCCATCTTCAACAACTCTAGACAACTCCCCCTTTTCTTCCCCCTCGCACCGATCGAGCTTGATAGGTATGGAAGCGAGAGCCAATACGTACAATATACACCAACACTTGCGTCGACCGAGGGGGGGAGGGGGAGTTGTAGGAGTAGGCACCCTCCTAGCAGCCTTTCCGGACTCTCCCCACCGTCGATATCAAGACTGCCGTCCGACAGATCAATGCCGTGAGCGGCGACGACGCCTGGGCGTCCACCGTCGTCTCCTCAAACGAACGGATGGACATGGACGGACCCTCGAAAATCGGCTGACGGCTTTGCAGGACCTAACCTAGATTGCTTCCAAAGAACCATTGTGTGCACTCGAAGCTGCTCGAGAATCAAGCTGTATTGTAGGAATTGATTAACGGCTAAAGCTAGTTCGCCGAAACAAAGTTGTTACTTATAAAACAAAACGTGTTAAACTAACTATTATTTGTGACGTCAATCGCATTGATAATCGACAATATAATTTATAAACGTTATAATCTTTTAGTATTACCAGATATAAGATTATTTTGTTTAATTACAACAAACTTTTCCTAATTATTGGAAAATTATTACAGTATCGATTATAGTTTTTAATAAAATAACAATTTCTTTTCTATGGATATTATAATTATAATTTATAAATTATTATTTTCTAGACATGTTTTTATTGTAATTAGTTTTTTCCAAAAATTCTTTTTTGGAAATTGTATGCAAGACTAGCAGCAACGAAATATTCTGTGATAGTAAAATTATGTAAAAATATGTAAAGGCAAGTCGAGAAAGTCATGGTAAAGTTTATACCAGTGTTAAACCGCGAGTTTCAGAGAAAAACATAATGTTTTAAAAGAATCGATAAACAGCAATATCTGTTGCTTCCGAAAATGTTCTTCGAAAGAGTAGTGGATCGCGGGAGCGAGCTGACGGACGAATGAAACCACACCCGTAAGCTTCATTGCATATTCAGCGAGTGGAACCTTCCGGGCAAGAGGATTTTGTCTTGAACTTCGCATGGAGCAAGATCCGGATGTGGGAAGGACGGCAAGGTGTCAACGCGGCGAGAGAAGAAGGGGCGACACGAGCCATTGGACTTCGGAAGGAGTCAGTCCTTTCACGGGACTTTAGAATATCGTCCTGCGGCAGTTTATTGGTTTTGTTTCCGGTGGATCCCTAGGGCTTGCCGCGTGGCGGGAGGGGGAGAAGGAGGAGAAGGCGAGACGTTGAAGCGCGGCGAGAGTGTGATTACAAGGGTGGTGATGCGGTGACGCCGAGTTATTCGAGAGTAAAGCGGAAAAGCTGGAAGAGGGAATTCGGCCTGGAAGGACGTACGTATGTAACTACACCGTCCCTTCTTCACCGGGCGGACGAGACATGCATTCCTCGCGTTTTCCGGAGTGTCCACTTGAGCGGATCGTCCGGGGGAAGAGTAAAACGCGATAAAACTAATCTCGGCCGAGTGCAAAGAGAGTCTCCTTATATCCTGCCCCCTCTATCTTCTCTCCAGTTCCTCGTGCGTTTCTCTAGATTCGACCAAACAACGACGCCAACGGCGTAAATAGATGCCGGGATCGAGAGAGGAATGCGGGGGCTCGGTGGCGGCAAATTGACACGCGCGACTGACTATCCCGATCATATAAATGCGGACAAAACGCAAACTAACTTGAAGCTCTCGCGGTTGCGAGGACGTCGAGCCAATACGTGATTTCCGACTGGCGTCTCAATGGACGTCAGAATCACTTCTCTGCCAGTCATCCGTAACGAAGGACGTGCATTCGCAGATACGGAATATCCTACACATGTAATGCAACAGAGTTCGCGCTAATCTCCATAACGCACAATCGAGAGAGCTACGTAATATAGACGTAAACCTCAAATGGATGAACGGGGCCGGCTTTGAACAGCAGAGCTTGGCATGGTTTATCCTAAGATCGTGCTTGTCGATGAAAGGCTTGTCGTATGTAAGGCGAATCGCGAATTACCAATGAATTGATAACGAGATACTGTTAAATGCTCTTCTTCGTCTTTCGCATAAAGCCCGCGCGTATGATTAATATACATTTCACAACAATAGCTCATAGTATTAAACGTCACGCGTCTTAATAAACTTTGTTGAAAACACGCTCTGTATAATTGTTAATAGTTTCCAACTGCAGATGCGCGAGAATTTTTCAGTATAAAGGCGCAACAAAAATGGCGCATTGTCTCAGCGCAGAGAAAGGAACGAATGGAACGAGAGGACAAAAAACAAGGAAAAAGATAAAGAGAAATAAAGAGTTCAAAGTGATTGCTTAAAGGATCGATTAAAGCATCCGCCGAAGACAGTGTCGAAACGTTTTCAGTCCGACAATTTGAAGGAAGCTGAACGGCGACGATCCAAACGATCCAAAGGTCCGAGGCTCAGGGGTGTGGTACGCGAAGGGTAAGCGTGAGTTTGCAGTAACGAAAGAGAGAAAGCCCCGGACGTCTCGATATGCGTGCACGCGAGCGTGTACGTGTGTGCGCGCGCGCGGGCGCGCGAGTATATTCGACGTAGGCGAAGAGAGAACGAGCGAGATCTAAAACGGGAGAGAGCGAGAGGTCGGCTGTTTCATCTGTCACCTGCAGACGCCGCCTTCCTTTCCGTCATCGTCCCTCTCACCCGACCGGCAGCCACCCCCTCTCCCCCTCCCCCACCCCCGCCGACCCCCTTTAATAATAACAACAATAGAGCTGGGCTAGCGGCGGTCGGTCGCCGTCGTGGCATGTGGACCGGGGGTGGACGTCAGCGAGAAGGGGTCAGGAGGAGACGGGGAAGGAGTGGTGTCGGTGGTAGGGTATGGGTCACAAGACGGCCGTGTCACGTCCGCTTCCAGCCTCAACCCTCCTCCTCGACAGGTCCACCCCGCGTGTCAACCTCATCCAGGGACGTAGGGTCCTCTCTTCCATCTCAGGTACATCTCGCACGTTCGCAAATGCGCATGTTCAAAGATTCGATATCTGCCTGCCTCTGTGTGTGTGCGTGTCTACGTGTATGTGTGTTATTATTTTTCTCTTTCTTATCGCATTAATATACATTGTTTACTAAAAGAGCAATATAGGTATGCAGATGGAAGAGGCAATGTGTAAAACAATATATATTTATATAATCTGACAAATAAATTTTTATAGAGGATAGATAGAAAAATGGGAATGTTGAACGTAAACGCGGCACAATTTTTCCGGAAGCAGTCGCAAAGACCGATCCGTCCCTGACTTCATCTAGCCCCACCTTTTACTAACGTCCGTCCGTCGGCTCGTCTCCCCACCCCGCCTTTCGCGACCCTTATTACACGTCGCGGCTCAACTTCATCAGAGGGATGTCGCACCACTCTCACGAGTACGAGCATTAACCTACACACGCAAGTTCCGTCACGTGTACGTGCACGCTACGTGGCAATGCTAATGTCCAGGAATGCAACCGTGTATGTAGATGCATCTGCAGTATTTCGCGATAATGGCGCACCACGAGTACGAAATGCCTCTAGTGCAACGTAATTATAATTTTACAATATATATATATTTAGTTTGCAATGCATATATTGCAAAAATACAATATAATAATAAAACTTTTGCACGTGTCCCTTTAGCTACATACCGAGTGCTTGTTGCAGATTGTACAATACATTCAGAAAATTCTTGCAAAAAAATATAAAATTATAAAGAGAGAATTATAAAACAAAAAAATGTTTCCAAATCCTTAATAATAATAATAAATATGATACATTGTATATGGCATCTCTATGAAAAATTGTAAAAACAAATATGTTAGATAAGTATGATACATGTGCGATGAGTAGGAATTTTTTACTTAATTACAAGTGATTATGCGCTTATAGACAATCAAACGGCATTGTTTCGCACGAAATACTTTTTGTCAGGAACTTCGTAATTTCGCGCATGAGTCACGGGAGCGTGTCCGGACCATTAATCGTTCGTAATTTCATTCAATTTAATTACCTGGCCGACGCGCTCAAACCGAACGAGGCATTAAACCGTCCATACTGAACGTAGTGTTTGCATTTTAATACGCGGGACTGATGTTCTCGATTCGCGTAACACTTTCGCGTTATCTGATAATAGGCGCGTAACGAGTACATCTCTACGTCGGTTAACGGTCGATAATTAGCAGTAATTAGAATTGTATCTACAATGAGTGTTTTTTGCACGTTACTCACGAATTGCTCACGAGTCGTCTTACAATTGGTTATTTACATCTCACAAAGTTGTCTTACCTGGAACAAAAAGATCAAGTCGATCAGATATGAGCTCCTAAACGGATTGCAGTTACTTTGGACAAGATTTACTTCTTATAATGAAAACACCGAATATGAAGGTAAAAAGAATAAAAATCGTATATATAGATATATATATATTTATACATAAATCTCGCGATATAAAAATTCATTATAAACACACTGTTGATTACAATTATATAAAATGTTCCTTTAAATAGATCATCTGTATTCAACCAGTATGTACATTGTGCAATCTTTCTCTGTTGAATGATTCAAAGGCTTTGACGGACGATAGATTTCGTATTACCGATGCGTCGCGAAAATCCGGAATTTCACCGTTGATAATTTTTTTTTTCCGATCGATAGGTCGAAATAATTTGATAAATGCATGGGCCATTGCGCGTAATGACAGCCTCTCGCTGTGTTTCGCCCCGAGCGCCACACTCTACTCTTTTCCCTTCTCTCTACTTTTTTTTATATTTTTTCGCCCAAAAGGTAATCCAATCGAGAACGATGATTGAATTATTAATTGAATGACGCGCGTGGCTGGGGTCACACGCGTGCTGCCGCGTATTCGACCTCTCTCTCGCAACGATGAGACGATTGCTCATCGCGAATAATTCGTCGGGCTTGTGCAGGTAGTGCCTTTTAATGCGTCTCGAAAAATGTATCGACAACCGATAAACCGACAGAATTAAATTTCTCCTCTTTCCCGTGCTTTTACTGCAGCAACAGCAGTAGCAACAGCAACAGCAGTAGTGGCAGCACGCCAAAAGGCGGGGATGCGATGCGCGCGTACGCGAAAATAGATTTCGTTTTAAATTCCCGGCCGTACTCACAATTTTCAATTAAAAATTTATCAGCACACCCGATGAATGTATCCGATATTTCTTTCTCATTGTTATATAATTATGACAATATGCGTCCGCGCGTCGCATCGGACGGATCGGGTAACGCGCGTATCGAACAAGCCGAACAAAGTGCCCCTCCTTCCACGCCGGCGTATCTGCCCGTGTCAACGTGAAACTCGCTGTAATCCTCGCAAGCTCTCCCGGTTTGCGTCGCTCAAGCGGATTCTCTTTTGGATCGACTTTGGAATTAACGCTCCTGGACGCTCCTGGGACGGATGAAACACAGTACGAGAGGACGAGATGAGAAAGGGAGAGAGAGAGAAAGAGCGAAAAAGAAAAAAAAAAGATCGTGATGTAGAGATGGTGGCCGCGACGAGGGCTTTGTCTCGATCTCGTCGACGACGGCCTTGAATGATCTCGTCCTCGGAAATTTGATCGACACCGGTCAAACGGGTAGACCAGACTTCAAACGTGCGCGCCTCTGCCGCCCTCCCTCCCTCCTCTCTTCCGAGTTTCAAGTGGTCGAACATTGGTTGGAAGTCCGTTTCACGCGGTGGACAGAGACGAAGACGAGATGGAGGAAGCGGCAGCGATCCCGTCTATCAGGGAATAGTCGGGAGACGGGCGCGGCGCACGGCCGGAGTAACTCGGAAAGTGTCAGAACGATAATCTGACGCTGGCAACGTGATGGACAGAACGAACGGTCCACTTCGCCCTCAACTCTCACGTCTTCTCCCGTCATTCTTTTCCTTCTTCGTCTCATTCTGTCTCCGCACCACGATTAATGCAAGACACATCGGGCTGTATTAAATGCGGTCCGCGTTCTCACGAACGAAATGTGCACATCTCTCTCGCGTTGCGTAAATAGACGTATGTCGTAAAAATTTTTTAATGTTTTAATTTTAATTGTGTTGGGAAAATATATATCAGATTGATCGTATATTACATTGATATGTATCATTTTGTAATATAGCGTATATATAGAGTATATATAAAAGATTTTATCAAAATTTTACGTATATATAAGAAAAATAAATAAATAAATAAAGAAAAATTTTATAAAAACATTTTTATATATAGATAAATTCAAAATATTTGAGACTCGGGTGTAAGTATCTATACGTGTGTGTGGTAAACATTTGATTTTCGAGATGTTTTAATATTTCCGATGCAGTCTGTGTATAGAATAAAAAATAACTATGTATTATAGCATCTATTAAATTTGATAGACGCGAATATACTTGAGGAAACATCATTACGCCGTTTTAAATAATTGAGAGATTAAAATCATAAAACTTACGTTGTAAGTTTTATCGAGATCATAATATCGCTGTAATTTTCAAAAAAATTAACGTTACGATCGTCACGATTAAAAATAAAAATTCAATAAGGATCGCTTTCTCGGGGAAGCGCTAATTTTAAAGTTCTTTATATCGCGCCGCTCAAGCGAGAAACGGGGATTAAGTAGTAAGTTTATAGTCCAATCCGCGAGATAGAGTGTGCATACGCGAAATGTAAATAGGAGCGACAGGATAATAATGAATGCTCGTAGAATAGTAATGAGGCAGATGCAGTGATAAAGAGAAGATAAGAAACGGAGAAAGTACGTACGCACGTATCTCAGGGCGACGTGTACATGAGTTACAAAGCAGGGGCGATCAATAATGCTCTTTTATAAAACGTACAGCGTGTGACTTAAAAGAGAATTTAGACGTTGATTTAAGCACGCGGCTAACGTGATTTATCGCCGGCGCTGGTTCCGCAATGCACGACCCGTAACATTTATTGTTCTTCTCCGAGCGTACGTACGTACGTATCGCCTTTTTTCCTCCTTTCCAGAAATTGAAAAAGAATGCGCGACTGGGGAGAAGACATGGGAGAAACAAAATCGGAGACCATCGCAATCCTGAGAGAAACCTTTCGTTCCGACGTCGCTCCGGCCTGACGCAACTGTCGCAAGAGAGATCAGGATTTATCCGCAAAGAGAAGACAGCTCTGCTTGTATATGTAACGTATAATTCAAACATAAGCGAATGCTATGAGAGAAAAATCTATGAGATGTAATACGAAATTGCATGTGCGATATAATTGCCATTATAATTATTAATTGGCAACAATAAACGACATATTTCACCGAATAAAACAACAACGATTCGATGATTTCGCCAACGTTTCCAATCGACGTTGCGAAACGATTTCGTGTATCGCCATGGCACCATTTCACCCTAAGCAAGTCACATATAAACGAAAAGAGAAGAAGGAGGAGGAAACTTGTCGAGAATTATACGCGAAGCGGTAACGAGAAGCTGAGAGCTACGCGACCTCGACCAGTGGTCCTATTTCCGAATATTAATTCCAATCTTGTCATTTCGAGTCATCGTCTGCTGCTCCGATGTGAGACGAAAGCCAGGTGCATCGAGACGGATCGAGGTCGTCGCGACGAGGATGTTAATTGCGACGCGACACGCCAGGAGCGAGGTCTCTCATCTTCGATGGCTTCTTGTTCTTCTCACTCCTCAGTTCGATTCGCCGATTGATTCCGACAGACGTAATTAGACTGCATATATAATCGAAATAATTTACACCGGTTGGCTTGACACTTGTCTGTCTCGTAGTTGAGGAAATTGCGCGTCGGATAGATCAAAGTGATACTGCTGTGAAATTTTTCTAATTACAGCGAGCCAACGAACGAAAGAAATATACCGTCGCATCGCGTGGCAAGTGCAATTAATTCGCGTTACATTCGCGCAAGATGATTCATGGCTAGATAGTAATTCTTTAGGAATCGTGTCGCGAGTAATAGTAAGTTTGGAATTTGCATATACAAAATTTGTTCTTTCGTATCAATGAAAAACGCTGCAAACCACTATAAGCTCAACTCTATAATAATGATTGGCAGGATCGTAAAGGATCTCTTTTCTATTTTCATAGACGCATTAGCCTGACACATATGTGACATAAGTCTCTCATTTGTAATATTAACGCGAAGCTCTTTAGCTTGATATAAGCTTATTATTTATAGAACCAGAATCGAGTACAATGACCCGCGCTGCGCATTGTATCAACCGTCAAGGTTTAAGCGATGGTTTATGACAGAGAAAACAAGGAACGCGGTGACTCGCGTCATCTTCCAACATTAACGTAGATTCGATAACTCTTTCCATTTTACAAGGACAAATGCCTCCGACGCGAAGGAACCGCACCTGCACACTTTCGGCGGCAAGTACGGAGACCCCATTGTGCCTCCTTTTCAAGTGGGCTCACCTGGAATCACTAACAGCGATAACATCTAACGAAATCAGTTGTCCCGCGGGGAATTAAAAATGAGGGTGGAACGCCCGCTGGCAGGTGGAGGAGGACCGTATTATCCGGCTCATCCTTATCATGCGGCCTCGCATAAATCGCAGTTGGGTCGCACGCGAGTGTCGTGGCCGAGGATTGCGATTGCGCGTCTTCCTCGATCTAACTCGAAAGGTCTAGCATCTCCAGGGGCGGATTCATAAAAGTGATGAAATATAAACTTTGGACTTGCAACTCTCAGGAAAATCCACTACATAATTTCGTTTAACAATACTTGACTCAATCATACATGACTTTTTTTCCTGACTTTCTGTACTTTTGTTCGGAGAGTCTTTACTATGCACGGACCTGAAACACCGATGAATTTTTCTCCCCTGTCCGGAGAAGAGAGCGTAGTCCGTTATTAACCCGGGCGCCCGCCGGAACGACCCGGCATCGCTCAATCGCTCGAGCCGCTTTCGCGTCTTCCTCGACTCGTCGCCGATCGTCTCTCTTCTCTCTAAATATCTCCTCCTTCAAGACAATGTAGCGATTCCCGGTAACGAGTTTATAAGGGCAGTCGTCGAATTTCTTTGAGAATAAACTTTGCCCACTATCATCCGTGATAATATTCGCTAAATAAAAATTGATAATTGTCAATTATAATAGCACAAATAACGGCTAAGAATGTTCATCAGATTATCTTTCATTCAATTTAATTAAACTAAAGACAATGATATTTGTGCGAGAATTTTGCAGAGTTAATAATTTCCATTCTTTTGCGTGAGAAGATTATCGGATTCGCCAAGAGATACAAATTATATTACAACCATGTGAAATTATAATATAAAATAATAGTAACTAAACAATTTTATATAACTTATAATATACAACTTATGCAATAATAATAAAAATGTATAATACTTTATATATTGAGATAAGGTATTCTACACAATTTACGATGCGGAGAAATATATAAATAAGCTTTTCACACTTAAAAAGATGTATTCTCTCTTCTTATGGAGAATAGAGCGAAATACCATGTGTAAACACATAGATACATATAATAAATGTATGTACACGGAAATCACATCGCTAATGTAATGAGCTAACCATACACAATTTAAGATCTCCAAGAGAACATTACCATGTGTATATTATCTAAACCCATCATCGCGAAGAACATAATTCTGTTTTTATTCCAATTAACGTCACGCTTAACTGTCTGCTACGAAAGAGAATCTCAGCTCCTTCGATCTTTGCAAAAAGATTATTATGAGTAGTATTTATTCTGTTTTTAGACTGTTTTTCTTAAAACACGATAGAGTTTTATCTTGTACAATTGACGAGCCTGTCACTGTAGACAATGCAAATGTAAATACAACTGTACATATATACGCACACTGAGAAAAAAAAGTTGTTAACTTGACTAAATGCGTTCAACTGATTACTATTTCTTTAATTGAAATATTTAAGTATTTAAATTAAATACGACATATTAAATCTAACATGACGTATTTGACTTAAGTACTTAAGTATTTCAATTTAAAAAATGATAATCAGTTGAACGCATTTAGTCAAGTTAATAACTTTTTTTTTTCTCAGTGCATATGTTATTCATACAAATAAAAATTCTGACATAAATGTCGCATTTTTTTTTTATAAGAAAGTCGCAGGGTTTTTGGGGGAAAAGATTGCATTATTTTGTTTTATCGAACGTAAATATATGTAGGAATCTGTGAGAAAATGTTGAAATTTCAATTTCAAGAATTTTGCTATATTTCAAAAAGTTGTAAAAAAATTTTTAAATTTTGTTAATTATGCCGAACCCGAATGCACTTATGACGTATCGAAAGGACGGTCTTTTAGAAACAAGCATATCGTGAACGCAAGGATATAAGGATCATTGGTTGATCCACGAAGCTCGTGCCGTGGCTTTCACGCGATCGCCATATTCACCCGGTCCTCCTACGACTGTCGACAGAAATAAACGATACGTCTGGCAATAAATATCATGGTATTATAATTAAGCTAGCGGCAAGAGAATATATAGTATATAGACAACGTGCACAGGACACGCGAGAGTTGGAAAGCAAATAAGTTAAGTCTCTCGTTCAGTGATCTCTGATCCAAAGTCACCAAGACACGAAACACAGAAAATACATGCATATATATATATATATTGATAACCTTGAGAAACTTGATAATTCAATTCTTTAGCAAAAAAGAGAATTTATTCGTTCAGAGATAATCTCAAACATGCAATAATAAATATTACTTATTTATACATCTACAATTTACACAAATAGTCCATGTGTCAAAAATTAAAGCTTGATTATTTATGAATTTTTTAGATAAAAATAGAAATAATGGCAAAAATTTATAAAGAAGTTCACTTAAGCTTCAATTTGCTAAATCTAATGCTATAGTATAATCTATAGTATAATGCTATAATATAATCATTTTTTATATGCCCTATCAATTTACAAAAGATTAAAGAGAGGGAGAGAGAGAGAGAGAGAGAAGGAGAGACTATAGCTTTGTCATACATAATTATTGGATATAAAAAGGCAGCGAAACCATAGTTTGATTTGTTTAGTCTACCGTGAGGAGATAGAACAGCAGAATGCATCAACGTCACTCAAGGAAGGCATTGATTCATTGTGGAGCAGCGGCGGAAGAGACGCGGTCCGGACGCAGACCGAGGAATTTAAATCGGTCCGTGTATTTAGTATCTCGCGCTAATTTAGAGGCAAACGTGCGAAGTCGTATTTTGTCAAGTCCGAAATTCAACGACGACATCAACCGACCGTACCGTCTCTCACGCATCGCGAGTGACGCACACCGACACATATACTAGTCACATATCGCACGTGCATTCACTCCCGGCCCCGGTGCGTTCACATCGCCTGTCACGCCGCGGCGAAGAGCGGAGCGAGCGGTATAAGAGAGCGGAATGAATCGCTGCCACTCAAGGAGCAGCCGTCGGATGCGGCGGATGGACTGACAAGGCCGAGTTGGAACGTCGTGACGTTGAAGACGCGATGCTGATATACGCGTCCACTACCGAGATGCGCGCAGCCAGCCGCGCTCGACAAGCATCCCGTCATTCCCGCGAGTCCATCGCGAAGGAACCCTCTTCTCTTTTATCGCTTCTTCTCTTCGCTTTTATCTATATAGAGCGCACAGACACACATGCACTGCCTGCTCCTCGCGCGTGCAACGCAAGGATACAACATATTTATTTTGTATATGTGTGTATGCGCGCGGATAATCTCTTGCAGTATTTTAAAAATATTTTTAGAAACACTCATTTATAAGTGAATTTACGGTAAACGGTTTTTTGTGGACGTTAAAAATTAAAGTTTATAAATTACTTTTTATAAATTACTAATTTTTTTCTACTACGGTGCTATTGTAAGTCAAACTAATCGCATTTGACGGTACATAAAAAAAAAAAGAAACGTTCGCTTCTTGCTTGATTCGCTGCAAATCAAAGATATAATCGAAATTATATAGACGCAAACTTTGAAATTATATTAATAACGAATAAGTATGCCGTCTACTTTTAAAACACTGTCTATTATCAATAGTCTACTTAATATAGAAATGTAATACGCGGCGAATATAATCGTCCCGTCTCCTTTATATAAATCGTCTGGATGAGGATCTTGCTTTCTCCTGTATTTAAAAAAAAAAATAACGTCATGAAAGTGTCCTCGATAAATTTCCCAATCTACAGTGTGCGCGACATGCGAATGTGACCTTGTCAGTCCATCAAAGTGCAACATTGGCTTTTCGAGTGGCAGCAACCGATTCTGCTCGACTATGTTGCCCGCCTGAGCGCTTGCATCGTGTCAGATGAAACGACGATAAGTGAATGTTCTGTCGATGCGTATGCACATGAGTTGTCGGCACTTACAATCGTACATACTTACTCGACGAGGAGTTAAAAGTATATATATACGCGATATTAACGAGCGTCCCGTGAGATCATTGCGATATTTCGTTCGTCATCGCCATCGCATTACATATTCAAGTTTTCCTTTTCTTGAATTTTGTATTTGTTTATTTTTTAGCCATAGTTTTTACTTTATTATTGTACGCTCTTATATTTATCATATTTGTTTCAAATTTATTAGTTTATGTATAAACGTATATATTATAATAAAAAGGAAAATATAATAATTCATTAAATATCGAATTATTGCACGCAAGTTCATAATATTAAACTTTCATGTAATAGTGTTGGTGTTATAAGATTGTAATACGATAATAATCGAATTACATACTCAAATTTTCCTTTTCTTGAATTTTGTATTCGTACATTTTTTAGCCACAGTTTTTATTGTACGCACTTGGATATTCGCGTTTCAAATTTATTATTCTACGTATAAACATACATATTGTAATAAAAAGAAAAATATAGTAACTCATTAAATATCAGGTTATTGCACGCGAATTCATAAAATTACATAACGATTTCTTGTAATAGTGTTCGGTGTTATAAAATTGTAATGCGATAATTGTCCTGAACTTTAGACTTTCCGATAATACACAATAACGTTTAATTGTACTCGCGAGATGAGAAAATCAATCGTGCGTGAAAAGTCGCACGCGTTTAACGAATTTTTGCGCTTACCGTTATAAGTCGAGATTTTCCCGTTTATGCGCTCACTCGAGCGTGGTGGCACGGCACCTCGCCTCGGGTTAATCGTTTCGATATTTAGTTTTTCTCGCATTATTAACCGAGTAATTCCCTGTCTTACGTAACTCTTTACAATGGTGGACTCATCTCGGAGAGAACCCGGGTCTCCATTAAGGTCGACAAGGTAACACGGACTGCAGGCGCGCGAGTTCGTAATTGCGATAGCTCTCAAAGTTTCAATTCCGACAGCCGAGAATGCAAACGCTTGCGTCTCGTGTAAATAAGTGCACGCGAGCGGACACATGGCAATGAATTACCCGGCGCGCCCTGGCGATTACTTACACAAATCGTTCGCACATTAATTTTCGCCAATGACTAATTCTCGATGTGCATATTATTAAGCAATATATAGGAGCGTGTCGCTCACGGACATTGTGCGATTTCGCATTAAACACAAGATCATTACGATTTCTTGTAATAGTGTTCGGTGTTATAAAATTGTAATGCGATAATTGTCCTGAACTTTAGACTGAAGACTTTCCAATAATACACAATAACGTTTAATTGTACTCGCGAGATGAGAAAATCAATCGTGCGTGAAAAGTCGCACGCGTTTAACGAATTTTTGCGCTTACCGTTATAAGTCGAGATTTTCCCGTTTATGCGCTCACTCGAGCGTGGTGGCACGGCACCTCGCCTCGGGTTAATCGTTTCGATATTTAGTTTTTCTCGCATTATTAACCGAGTAATTCCCTGTCTTACGTAACTCTTTACAATGGTGGACTCATCTCGGAGAGAACCCGGGTCTCCATTAAGGTCGACAAGGTAACACGGACTGCAGGCGCGCGAGTTCGTAATTGCGATAGCTCTCAAAGTTTCAATTCCGACAGCCGAGAATGCAAACGCTTGCGTCTCGTGTAAATAAGTGCACGCGAGCGGACACATGGCAATGAATTACCCGGCGCGCCCTGGCGATTACTTACACAAATCGTTCGCACATTAATTTTCGCCAATGACTAATTCTCGATGTGCATATTATTAAGCAATATATAGGAGCGTGTCGCTCACGGACATTGTGCGATTTCGCATTAAACACAAGATCATTACGTTCGAATAAATGAACGATATATCACTGTCGTTCCGAGACATACGTCGGGCGCGCTCGCTGGGAGATGACGTTGTTAATCAATCAACCGCCGTGCGAGAGATCGCGATCTAAGCGATCGCCGGTACTAAAGGACGAGGACAGCCAGTTCCTTGGACGCGCGGCCTAATTACCCGCTCAAGCCGAGCGCGAAGAGAGAGAGAGAAGATCAAATCGCGGTACGGGCCGACTGTTGTCAGCCGATTGTTGTCAGCCGACTGTTGTCAGCCAACTGTTGTCGTCCCGCAACTCCATCGAACCACCCCCGCCGCCAACCACTTCGTCGACCAGCACACAACCGCGACCGACTAATATCTCGTTCTTTTGTTACGTTTCGCGGCAATTCGCCTGCCCGCGCTTGTGCAACGAATTTCGGGCTGATTATTCGGGGCGGCAGAGTGACGTTGGTCGGCTGGATTAAAATGTTCGCCGGCTATGCCGGAGACGTAACGAGGGTAGAGATGCAGGAGGGTGGAGATATCACCCTCGGGGGTCTGTTCCGCTTCTTCTTTGCTGCTTTCCTTCCAAAATCGTTTGTTCATTACGTGCTCTTCATCTATTGCGACACGACCGATACATCGCGATAGGTTTGTTGTAAAAAGAGACGCACGTTTCTAATTAATAAATAAAAAATTTATAATAATAAATATTGAAAAATTTGAAATAATTTAAGCTGAAAAATCTAGCAATGAAAAAATTGCAATATTGCGACGTAAATATAACTAGATTCTAAATAAAAAGATCTTTAAAGAATTACATATTTTTTATATGCGTTCGCATTAACATATAATCGCGCTGTATCATGAACGATAGTTAATGAGATTCAACTTTCTATGTTATAATCAAAGATGTTACGCGGCGCGCAACAAATGTCGCTATACGTAAAAGGAGAATCGTTTCTTGCTCCGTAATAATAATAAAATTCATGCGACGCTTTATGACCATCATAAAATATAGAAAGCCAATGAGAGAAAGACAATGGTAGAAAGAAAACGGATACACACAAGACAACCAACTGATCACCTCTTCGCACTAGTTATAGTATCGTATTACAATAATTATGTAAAATAATACTTGAGTATTAAAGTAGAAATCTAGAGATGTTCATATATTGGATATTACAATAGAAATCCAATTATACGAAATAAGTGCACAAATTGCATGATATAAATCGTTTTATAATCTTGTTTCATGCCTCAAAGAATATACCACACAAAGGGTTAAATTAATATTATTATATGATTGCCGATACAAGTTCTCGATCAACTATAGATATTTAATAATAAATGGATGATTACACGAATTCTGCATACAGAATATGTTGACATATTCCATTGCAGCCAAGGACTTCGGCTTGGAATGTATAAATATTTATTTTTTATTCATTTTCATTCATTGTGCAACATGCACAATTTTTGCACGTCCGTTTTCTGCACAAGCGTCATTCGCAAATCTCTATAAAAGTACGCGAACGATATACATATAACGTTACCTCGATGTGAGTATCGCTTCCCTCTTTCTAAAGACCCCTTAGTGCATCATTCGGCCGAGTAAGAGCGACTAGCGCGATAAAGAGGCGATCGCGAACACGCGGGGTTCAGAAGCGGAAGAACTATAGCCGCTCCTGGAAGACGGCGGGACGACGAGAGTAGGCCGTTAGCGCGTTTTACGGCGGCATTAAGCTTCTCTTAAATGACGCACGCAAAGTGTTCCTGCCCCATCTACCTCTGGTCCGGGATGCTAACCATTCTGGTCCACCCACCTACCCGCCAAGAAGCTGCTTCCTGTCGTGCAAAATCACCTTTTCACCCAGTCACTTCACACCCGTCCTCGCCGCCTCCTTCTACTCCCGTGTTCCTCCTCCTTGCGACTTTCAATATCTTTCTGTCCACGCGTATAGATTTAAACCGACCATCTCTTCAGCGAGATAATGTATACTTTTGTCATTAAAACTGTCACGTGTTAATCAATATGAAGTGAAAATATATAATCCTCACTTCATGTAGATAGCAAACATAAGAGAATTTTTTTAAGAAAATAAATTTTTATAATTTTTAGATGATGTAAAATCATTCGAAAGAGAGAGATGAAAAAAATTGGTATTATAAGTATTATCCTTGAATCGAAATTAGCATAATGTATCAACAATCATAATTTTGAATTGTAAAACATGATGCAGAACATGCAAATACATAATATGATTTATGTATACAACATACTAATTGATACCTCGCTCTAGCAGGCTTACTATAAGATAATGATAGTTTACAGAAAATGATATTATCTATGCCTTTACAGCCAATAATAATTAATAATTACAATCACTTGAAACAAAAAAAAAACAAAACAATTAAATAGAGGAAGACATAATGTCCATTATAAATAACAATAATTGACTACTTATGATTTTAAGAATAATAGGTAATTATTCAGAATCACGGCTCCACCTGCAAATGGGCTGCACATTTTTTTACGGACTTTTTATGTTTAGAAAGGAATATAAATAACCATTTTTAGTTGGGGGAGGCCCAATAAAAAAAGTTATTGACCAAAAAAGGGTAATTATTTCGAATAAGGTCTTTTCTGAATTTTGACAAATATGATCGGATCTCTCGGTAAAACTTTTTGTTGTGACTCCAACAATGATAATCAGTCGGGGGAGCCCGTCCCCCATTACCCCCACCCCCCAAAAAACGCAAAACCCCAAAAATTATCGACAATTAGGTAATTATGTACTATAAAGTTCACCCCACAACCCAAACCAAATTTTAGTTTTAAATCAGAAATAGGTTTGGGTTAGGTTATATCTTCTGGAAGTGGAACCCCCCCGTACGGGGGGCGGAATTCACTGCGTCCACGCATACACTTTCCCATCCACACAACAATTGTGGGGCGGACTTCGCTTTGCATTATTATACATTCTAACTTCTTTCTTTAAATTTTTCATTTATTCCTCATCAAGTTAAAGGAAAACGACTTTTTAATTATACTGAGAGTAAATTAAGAAAATATAAAAACAAATCGACATATTTCCTGTTTAAGCCTTTATGAAATCTATATGTATATCCGATTCATATAAATCTTGTTTACGTCAAATGTCTTGTATTTGTATTTTTTCCTTCTACAAGATATATATTATTAGGCGGTCAATAACGCATACTTTGCGAATCCAATTGGAAGCTTGCCACCTGTACACAGGAAAAAAAAGACTCCGGAAAAGTCGAGTGACGTAGACGCCGAGGGGTGCTCGAACGGTCAGATTGCAAAAGTGGATCGAGAATACCTGCGACAGAGATCAGACATTGGCGTCGCGTGCGCTTGTGTACGTGTACACACATAGAGGAAAGGATACGCGCGCACGTAGTACACGAAGAGCCGCGGCAGGGCACATAAGTCCATCCCCAGGGTAGGCGACCGCGTCGAGCTCGAGTATTGACAGATATTTAAATGAATATTCCTCGGCTGTTGGAGGTCCTCTTTGAAATCAAAGCAGAAGGTACAACGGTTCATTTAGACGTGCGCCGATATCCCCCGCCGACCCATGGATACAGAATTTCACTTGTCACGTCGTCCACGGGTTATCGCCCAGCGAGACGATCGCAGGCCGAGGGTGGTATGGGAAGGGTAGTCTTTCGACGAGGCTGTGTATTTGTCGCACGAACGCACGCGGTACTCGTACTTTCTCCCGTTTCCGCTTACGATGCGTTTTTCGCGATCTTATTACGAGCTTATCGTGTACGATAGTATTATTTATTTAACTTGTAATGATCGACTCTTAAAATATCTTATTCTTCAGAATCGTGATTCAATGCTCTCATAAATAAGCGAGACAGAAAAGTCAATATATTATTTTTATGTTACGATCGAGTGTTATTGCCGAATAATATTTTTACAGTGAATTATGACAGATCTCAAGAGATCCATTTAATACAGTTTAAATTATGCAGAACTAAACACATTATAACTTGTAATAGATAGAGATAATTATAAATTTGTAGAAAGTCATATATGCGTATAGCAAAATTTATCGAATGAGGTAAATCATTAAGCTGATGATAGGTAAATAGTAAAATGTGGGCTGGTTGAAAATAACATTTGGAAAAAAATTAAAAATACCAAAGAGTAAAATCGCCATCAATGACGCGAAATTATAATTAATGGACCTTCTGTAAAGTGAAAGCGCGGTTGCACCATTTGGATATGTTTAAGTTGGGCCTGCAGCTGTCAAGTAGAAAGATTTACATCAACGGAAATATAAATTATTATGCCAGATTGACAGCGATTTCCCGGGAAAATCTCAACTGTAATTCTATTAATTTATCTTCACTTAATGTGTACAAAAAAGTAAAAATATATTTTCCTAGCTGCTAAATCGCAAATGATATTGGATGATATGATATTAACGCAATGATGTGTTTCACTATTATTATTATTGTTCAATATTATTAAAATAATAATATATATTATAATATTATTTATATATTAATAATAATAATAATAATATAATTATTATGTTATTCAACAAAACTATATATTGCGTGCGCTAAAATATATCAAACTGCAAGTAAAACGATCTTTTCCAAGCAACGTAGCAGCTCGCATGTTTTTTTTTCTGCCAAAAAAATTACGGGAAAAAGATTCATACTCTAGTACCAACTGATGACTGATAACCCCCAATCGGTTGCGGTGCGATAGCAAAGAGGAATTTCCGTGCTTGGTAAATGTACCATAATCGAGCGATGAACACGGCTGCCATATATTTTTTTTCCCAGGCGATGAGAGCCTGGGGCGAGCACGTGGCAATAAATCCCGGCTTGCGTCGCTAATTTTCACGAAGTTGTAGCATGTACGTACCCATACATGTATATATATGTTTGTATGTGTGTGTGTGTGTGTGTGTTAGGCAGGTGCATCGTTACCCGCTAGAATACATGGACGAGGATATACGCGATGGAATCGTAGTATACCTGGAACGACGACACCGGTACTATTTCCGAACCGGCCGATCGTGTCCTTGTAACTTTTATCGGAGCGACTACGATGACACGTTTCGCGCAAAATTTATTGCCGCCGCCGACGACGGTTGTATCTCGATTGTGGGACGCAGAGCCAGGTACGAGTGGCCTTTTCAAGTACCTTCTGATGTATTTCGCTGATTAAAGCACGTTAATTTTCTGCCGCGAGACGCGTTTTTACGACAACACGGTGCGGGCCTCCGTAAAATTATTAACCATTAAATGCGTGCGCGCCGGGAGATCTCTCAAGAAAGTTGATACGCCTCGTAAATTCCTCGGCGCCCATTTCATTTTAATATGTTTTGCGCGATGATTATTATTATTCTAAATACGTCGTGCGCGTTCGATGTATTCCTTAAAAAGCGTTGCTCAGAATTGCAAAGTAATTAATATCAAGCAGACCGAGGACAAGAATAAGAAGGAAGAAAAACATATTGCGGCAAAAATAATTTCACAAGTTGCAATTTGATCGGAGAAAGTTAAAACGTGTTGCTCTCTCTCTCTCTCTCTCTGTCTCTCTTAAAAGCAGATACATTCTCACAGAAATAATTTTGCCGATGATATTTTGATCGGTAAAAAACGCACTTTATTTCGAAAATTAAGTATCGTAAATGCTGCAAATCGCGAAATATATTGCGCAATAACACAAGTGTTATAAAACACTGCGCGATTATTCCTGTCTCTCGAATTTGTGAATTTCAATTAAAACGAATCTCCACCACGGAGATTCCATTAAAGATGTGATTTATTCTTAATTGCCTTTCAATGTAAATGTTCCTTCATTTCCATCGCTCCGATTGATCGATTGTCATTACGAATCCAAAGACAATGATATTTTCGTTAAGCACGTTTGCAAACGAATACTTTTCAAAAGCGACTGCGAAGAAAATCTCTTTACAAAGTTCATCTGCAGAGAATTTCTTCGTGAGCTGCATTTACAAAGAGTTCAACTGCGAGGTACATTAGTCGAGATTATATCCGGCAAAGGAAGTCGACCAACTTTCGAAGACACTGTTGCAACTAAATCTCTTCGAATCTGACGACATCCAAAGATGTCGAACTTCTGTAGAGTCAGCGACAAATATACCAAATGTAACATGGTGGATCTTAAAGCAAAAAAATATAATAGCACGGTCAAACGTTTTATTGCGAATAAAATATATATGCTATAAGATTTGCATCTCGTATAAATATATATTATGTATATTGAAAATAACTAAGTCTTTGTCATCAGCTGGTGCCAAAATTCTTTTTAGAAAATACGAGAAATTTTGACAAGAACAATCCAATCATTCCATCATGCTATTGTGTATATATACAATGTCCTTAAAGTTTCAGAATAAATTTATTATAGACATAAGATTTATTTATCACGAAATATCGACGGAATTACAAGTAATTAATTAAATGATAAAAAAATGACAGAACGGAGACCGTCTCGATAATTGATTTATTATAGAATGAATGTCAGGCATCCTTGTTTTTTACATTTGTTATTATATTTCGGTATACGTATATGTTACATAAAGATAAAATTGTTTAAAGATGAAAATTATACACAAGCATAATAAAACAATATTATTACCAACACATAAATATTACCACAAGTTACGTGTATGGGAAATGTCAGTATAACCAAAAATATTTTAATAAATAACAAATAGCTCATTAATATTTTACACTGTGATTTTTCAAATATTTCATGCTAATATGAACTTTCTTCCTCTTTCTGTATATTTATGTATGTGTATCAAGATAGTCTCAAAGTTTCAATACCGATATATTATACACAATCGCTTTAAATTAATTTACGGTAATCAGCGGATTTTCGACAAGGATTTTCGCCCACGATTGGAGAAATCAGAGCTGATTATCCATTTCAACAGCAGATAGATCAAGAAAAGTCACCCAGTTATCGCTTTGCGGCTCCATTTCAAGACAACGCTCAGGCGACGTAATGAGTTACGGCGTCACGTTGGATTTGCAAGTGAGACGAGTCAACCAGTTGCTTAGTTTAGATTGTCTTTGCCTTTGAGCAAGACGGTCGAATACTGCTTTCGATTTATCGTTTTATTAGTTCCTTCTGTCTCACTAATTATTTTCTCGTTGCAGAAATTCAATGTTTGTAAAGCCACTGACTTTCACACAGGATTATATGTACGTGCGTATGTGTTACTCAAATTTACAAGTCAAAAGACTCAATCAATTACTCTTTATTTGTCCTGTTTTTTTTTCAATTTTCACAGATACCTCAGATTCAAATTTATCTTGTTCAATTACTGCTATATTTATTCTCTTCTATTTTATTAATCAATATATTCCTATCATATATATTATTGTCAATATAATTATACATATTTAAATATATATATATATGTAAAAATATAAAATAGATTTAACGGATTGCAAAAAAACTATACATATATGCGAAAAGGCAGGAGAAAATTTGATTGATATTTATTATTGATACGTAAATCAATATTCGAATAATCAATGCGAGTTGATTGAAGATGTCGATGCTTATATGAGAAATAAAATATCTTGCGTTATAGATACGTGAATTTAATACAAAGAGACATCGAGAGCAGATGTCTATCAAACGATCGAGTGACGCAGCAATATATGTTTTTTTTTTTTTTCAAAGATGCTCACCAACACGTTATATGTATAATCCTATAAACTTGTTTACCAAAGTAAAAAGATAATGACAAGCTAAAAGCATATTATCTAATAATGGTTGTAAACTTATGGGGTATCTATGTCATAAAATAAAATCGACAAAAAGATGCAAATCGTTATCTTAATTAGGCTTTGAAGAATAAATCGCAAATGTAAATTTGTAAATCCTGTAACAAAGTTTATTTATCCGATGGTATTCGTAATAAAATGTAATGTTCGTTATACTATGAGATGTCGTTTGTGCAATGCGAGCCCGAGTTGAAAGCCATGTAAACAATTTTTGAGAATATTACATTGTACAATAACTAAAGTACTTGTATATTATGATTTTTATATCTTTCTCAACTTATTCGCACAACATTAATTAATTCATTAATCATATACTGGTTGATTAGAAATACGAGAATAAATACTTTGCATCGATTCCAAGAAACTACATCATTCTAATATAGACATATCAGAGAGGAAAATGAGAGACAGAAATCATGATTTACTGAGTTCTTTCAAGATAATAGATTGAACGTTACTTAAGAACATCATAATCGTGATGAATAGTACGATCGAAGGACATATGAGTAAACTTCAGTGATACCTGTTCGTCCAGAATGTTGTGTATAATACTTGGTCGCGTTTATCGATCTCCATAACACGTTACCGATCGCTTTTACTCGCTCTGTTACTCGCTTAAACCTGTCGTAAATAACCGATTTACAGCTAGGCCAAACTGATCCGTTGATGATAATCGGTTAACGAATCGCAACATGTAAATGTTTCTCAATATTTTCAGCATTACACGAATCGATCCATCATCAGAGATTATTATCGCGAGATTTACCCTTCCTCTTTTCCTGCTATATTATTATTTTTGATTTTCATAATCATTGTATTTTTACAATCTACTAATAATATGTCTATATATGTTGAAACAATATACACTAATTGAAATTTGTATACTTGCATGTTTCACTTGAAACACTTAACACATTGCAATGCACTAAAAAAATAATTTAAAAAGAATTTGAGTTTATTTTATATAAAATAATTTTACAAATAATATAAAAACACGTTGCAAACAGTAAATAAACTTTCTAAACTATAATATATAACTGTTTTTATACAAGTGCAATTAATCATCTATTGATCTCATTTCTTTTCTGTGAATATACCGGCACACGAAGAAACGGTATCTTGTCAGAGACATGAGAAATGCAGGATGCAAAATAAAGAACAAAGTACGTGCGTGCGTGCGTGCGTGAAATGTTACATATGAATATTTACCGGTAAGATTATCACCGCGTTGCTGTGGCCATCGGAAAGAAGGCCTGGGCTGCTGCTTGCTGCGCATATCTCCCGTCCGGTGCGGCGGCTCCGAGCCGCTCGCTTTTCAAACGATCGGAGACCACTACTTACCTGAAAGATAGAACAAGATAGAAAGTTAAAATCTTACTTCATTAAAATAAATTTCTCATTTAATAATATATGCATATCATAATATATGCTAACTGCATGGTAAATGAATTGTTACGCTTTGGTGAAATTGAGATCGAGTTTAAAATTGAAACATAACTTCCTAAAACTTTCAAAACAGTCATTACTAAAAAGCTAATATTATAACTATCATTTTCTTCTCAATTTAGCTTCTAATATACATAGTTAAAAAGGCGCAATTTTTAAAATATTTTAAATTGAATGCGTGGATAATATATTGATCGCCAAACACCGATCGCTGCTGAGAAACTCCATGCTTTTTCATGGCGAATTTTCCAATCGACGCAATGTTCTCGTGATTCTCGGGAAGAAGAGAAAGTCAACCTTCCCGACGGGTTTTTACAAAGGGTGCCAAGCCTAGGATCCCGCGTCCCGCATCGCAGTTCATACTCCCCCCTCGTCCCCCCAAACCCTCTTATCCCTTAACCACCCCGGTGCCGACCATCGTAACCAGCCGTATATCTTTCCCCGGCGTACGCCCTCGAAAGCGGCCGCCTTTGTTTCAGATATTTATGAGGCGTTTTAATTCGCACGCCGCGTCACCCAGCCGGCAGGGGGGTTGCCACCGTACGAGGGCCGGGCGGTGATGGGCGCGGGGGTGCTGTACGGCGCGACGGAGGGGGGGGGGCGCGAAGGCATAATAGGCATAAGGGTGCCCCGATAAAACGTCAACTTTCTACCTTCCCTTTTCCAGACGTAGGCCATAAGCGCAAACAAACTCTCGCTCGTATATCTCGCCTCAATGGTTTCTACGTCGGTGCGCCAGGGGCGTACTGTATCGTGCCGCCGTCGCCCTCCATTTCTGCCCCCAATCCTCCCCCCCCCCCCCCTCCCGTCCACCTCATCTGAAACCCCTCGCCACTCTCTATGCCCAACCTTCCACCCTTCACGCGAGCCGAGAAAATTCCTTAACCCATATCCGGACAATATATCGCTCACAACTTGTGTGTATACTGATTTACTATAATACTATCTCTCTCTCTCTCTCTCTCTCTCTCTCTCTCTCTCTTCGAACAGTGAAATACGAGACAATTACTTATTTTCTTTGGATTATTCATTCGTTATATAACGCGAGAGAATGAATAAGCTTTCTTCTCGGTTTTTGTATGGTATTATACTAAGTCTGATCTGATTATAAGATTGATCTTGACGTTTGAAAGAGTGGCATTGATTGGCATCTTCCGTACAATTGCTTTTGGATACGCTAATGGAATACGTAAAAGTTCCTTAAATATAAATAATATTATAATATAATTATACATAACTTATAATTATAATGTATAATTTCATGGTTATATTTATTTTATAATCTATTAATATCAAAAATGTAACGGATATACATGTACATATAATTCATATTTCTCTATATTTCCTCTTTTCATAATAATATGAATATATCAAATTTTAAAAGTATTTAGCAAAAGCAGAAACAATTTAAATATTGAATCGAAAAATATTCCGTTCTTTTCATATATTTTAAGATAGAATAGCGTCTTAAATCAGTGTAAAAGACTTTTCAACATTTTTCTCCGCTATATCAGAGTGATCAATTTAAATACAATCGCCAGTACGATTGCGTTAATGAGTTCCGACTAAGTGCACGTTTTTAGAAACACTACATTCGTCTCCCTGATCCACGATCCAAGTCTGTACGTCCCTTTACAACAACACCGACGTCTCCGTCCACCTTCCATGGTCTTCCACTAGCAACTACTTCCACCTCATCCCTCTCGTTCTCTCACTCCCATACCAGGACACGCTGGAGAGGCAGCCGCACTCCTGCTCATGCTCTTCTTTACGTACAGGCGAGTTTAACAGTAACAGTACGTCACCCTGTCACTCTTTCTCTCCCTCTTCCTCCTTCAATCTCACTCTCGCCTTCTCTTTCTTCTCTCCTCGTAGCGTCTCGCCCCATCTTCTTCCCCGGGTCGCTTTCTCTCTCTCGCACTCTCCTTAACAGCCTTCACTCTCTAAAAGCCTGGGTGTGATCTATGGCGGGACGTTGCGTCACTCGGGGAACAGATGCAGGGCTCGTATATTACTCGGCCATATCTACAAGCAAGACGGCGAAGAGGAGAAGAGGCGAGCGAGAGGGGGTGTAGAAAGGGCGAACCTTGCCGTACGGTCAAAAGAATGGCGAACGTCACAAATCACTCGGCTTTTGTGTGACATCCAACCCTCGCTCGAATTTTTTTACTTCCCTGGGATAAAGAAAATTTACTTGTTGACGAAGAGAGATTTCTACTAAACGTTAAAGCACGCGGAGGATTGTTCTAAAAATTGAATTTGTCGCGGAATTTCGTCTTGTTTAGCGAATGACGCCATTGAAGCCAAATTTAATCTTTTACTGTGAAATGTTCATTTGGACTCGACGCAGTTTTAACTGCGTCAAAACTAACATCGGTCGCAATTCGAAATTTATTCTCGAAGATATGTGAATGTTTTTAATGAAATTGATTATATGCATTGTCACAATGCACTGAATTTGAATGCCAACGCAACAATTTTTTCAACGTTTGCAAATTGTGTTATATTAATATTGTAGTAGTATTGTAAAAATGTTTTATAGATGTTCCGCGAGTAATAATACAATGTTTCGATCGTCGAAATAATCGAGAACGACAATAATCAAGTGAGCGACAATCGTTCCTGACTGAAAGACAACTATATCTTCGGTACATTTTGACTTGCACAAATTGATAAGATGCCAAAGCAATTGTATCTGGTTCGCGTAAATCGAGGGCCTGTCGCTCGACTAATTAGGACGCTGCTCCCGATACATATCGCGAGATACGTTCTACCGAAATAAGTTCTCGCTTTTCGCGAGTGCGCGGACAAAAGGACGGAAATGAACGAAACGCAGCGAGAATTCCACTTGCTCCACGTGCGGGAACATCTCCGTGTACATGCGCTCGTGGAAACACTAGCCAGCTGCCTAAGTAGAGGGAAGGGAGGGCGAAGGAAGGGAGGAGAGACGAGGGGAGAGAGAAAGAGGGAGACCGAAAACGCGCGTCGGTAGAGTAGACGCTTCGAGAATCTCATAAATCAGGTCAGGGTTGGCGACGGGGGTGGCTGCCGCGGTGGTTGCAGCGAGAGGAAGCGAGGTGGCTACAATGCGGGAGGGTTGTTAGGTAAAGGTCGACGCACAACAGTCCCATGCGGCGACGTACGCGCATGCTCGTAAAATGCTTGGCGCCAATTCCATTCAACGGAATGGATTCGTATGACGAGAAGGGATGTCTCAAGTGGATCTTTTCGAGCAGACGATTCCGATGTTGCGTTTAAATATTGCGTAGAGGAATATATTACGACGAGCAAATATATCAAAGTAAGCTTTAAAAAGATCTATCTATAGTAGCCGCAAATTAATATAATTTATTATAAGAGAATAAATACACACAGACTTAGCAGAATAAATAAACTTGGGATTATTTATATAAAAGTATATAAATTTAAAAAATTGGCAAAGATACAGACAGACAGAGAGAAAGAAAGAGATAGAGGGAGAGATAATCTATGATTTTACTATGGCTACGAGTATTGACACTACGAAGAATATTTTACTACAAACTTGACGAAAAATAAATCAAAGATCGATTTATGAGCATCTTGATAAAAAACTAGTTATCAAATATATCATTACACTACATCTTGCAATATATCCAGAAATATGTATCGTCATATTACTTATCATCGTCAACTATACAACATTCGTTAGTCGCAGCAACTAAAGCAACTAAAATAAAAAAAAAATCATATATACATCTCTCTTTTTCTCGATCGATACATGAGACTCGACAAAGTAGTATAGAGGGAGAAGAGAGAAAAAATAGCGACGTCGGAGAAGATTCGGAGGGACCCCAGATGGAATCAGTGCAGCAGTTCGGAATATTGGAAAACGTCGGTCTGTGTGAGAAAGAAGAGAAAGACCGGGAAACGGTAGAGTGCGAGTATAGGGCGGTATTTATGACGCGTACGTGAATTCTAAGAACATTGGGGATAGCCGTGTTCGTGTCACACCATCGCTGAAGAAAAAGAAGAAAGAGAGGAGAGACGTGAACAACTGGTCCAAGCTTCTATATAAGACTCAGAGGCATCAACCGGATTCAGAGCGAACATGAACGCTCCACGTACATGTTCTAAGTTTCGCGGCTAACGACGATAATAAAGTCAGAGCGTGCTTTAATGGGAAGTGATGATCAGTCATCGCTAATCTAAATCTCTCTTCAAAATTTTCGACGGTCTTCCGGATCGTAAAATTTGATTGCACGCGTTAACTCAAAATTCGATAAAAGCGAATGATATTCTTTGGAGCTTAAAATTGATAATTTTTTTCAGAGACAATAAAATAAGTTCAAACAAATATTCAAACAGAAATATATTAAAAACCATGAATAGTTATTCAACGACATATAACTTGAAAATTTGGTAAAAATAAAAACCGGAAAGCGAGGGAAGGATCCGAAATAGCCGAACATTTGACACCCACGACGTCTCGTAAAGCAATCGAGCACAGATCTCTAAAATAATGAAAAAGAAAAATGACAAAGTTCGTAAATCCAGAATAGTGTCGTGAGCTCCGGAAAGCCATCGTCGAGAATAAGGGCGATCCAACAGATCAAAGATGCACGGAAAAGGGCGAGGATTCGGTGCAGCATCCAATTGATTCATTGGGCGCGCGTGCCTGGTTTTAATTCACCAGAATAGAACTCGTTTCCTCGGCATGCCAGACTCGCGACTAATCCATCGGGCGTCTTTATTGCTGCGCGACATTTATAAAACGTCGGGGAAGAGACGAAAACTGCCGCGATCGCGTCCATTTGTCACCGATTATAAATCGTCAGCTTCTCCGTCTTTCTCTCTTCTTGTTAGACGTTATTAGAACCGTCCTCCTTCACTTCATCGCAAAGAACGACACGACATCATCGCGATGAGCGACAACGAGCAACGACGATGCTTAAGTATCAAACGCCGTATATCATGTTTCAGGTTGATGTCAAGTTGACGTTTAGTGCATGCAAAAGATAGCCTTGGACCGGGTCGATGAAGAGACAAATAGGTATTCGTTTCCGACAACAACAGTTTGGCAAGTTATATTAACTGTACGAATCTTCGGTAAATATAATTTCCATCACGAGTTAAGTGAGTTTGCCGATAAAAATAAGGCAATTGAAACAAACGGCTTGATCATGCATCGATCATGATTTAAAAATGTTTCGTTTAGTGTACCAATGCCAATTGGATTTTCTAAAATAAAACTTAAATTTTGAAATAATAGATATAATAGGTAATATACCTATATGTAAATATGCATTCTTGCATAAAGTTTGGCATAATTTATAAAAACTTTATGTTTAGGAACCAAATTGTACGTTAAATAAAAGCACAATTTATACTCGCTTATATTACATATACATAATTAATTTACATAAATTATTATGTTGTTTATCTAATTTATAAATTTCAATTAAGATTTTCTTAATTTGACATTAATGATAAACATATTTGCACGTTCTTAGCACGCTATATACCATAATAAACATATAAGAAAGATAGTTTGTAAATCTTATCTTTTTGGTTTTCCTTGTATGTTTGTTTTTGAAATATTTGAAACAAGATGATGGAAGAACCTTCGATCGTGCATAGTAATTTGTAACTAAAAGAAAATTTAATAATAAATATTAAAATTAAGAAGCCATACAACAGTAAGAAAAAATATACAGAAAGAAAAAAAAGCCGACTTTCGAAAAGAAAGAAAGAGTTTGTATTATTAAAAATAAAATTAAAGATGCGTGTGTAATAACTAATTTTCTATCTCATAAATTTTTCTCGAAATAAGAACGATTTATATTTGATATTACGATTTAATATTTCATCGAATTATTCATATATATATATATATATATATCCTATGACCTACAATTATATTCTAACTACATATATTTAATCATATCTTTTTTCCTCCATAATAGAAGAAGAAATACAAAAGAAAAAAGTCGATTTATCAGAGAAAAGACGAAGGTATATATCCGTTGGCTGATAATTATATTCGAGCGAGTAGTTTATTCGGTTGGCGGATATTCCGAGCCGTTGCGTACAAGGATGAGATGAGGGGAGGGAAAGGGATGAGGTCGTAGTATAGTAACCGGGCCAGATAGGCACGCCGCGTTTTGCTGGCGAAGGTGTAGCGACGATAAGGCGCTCGTTGCGCTGAAGCGTCCCTAGGTGGCCGTCCTGAAGCGTCCCGACGCTCTACCCCGTCCACGTCTCGCCGCCCCGTGTAACGACCGTCGGCGATACCAACCCTGGAGCATCGTCGACTCCCGTGTAATATCGTGCTCGCGCTTTCTGCCATCGTTATCCCGATTTCTCGATGTCTATGGTTCCGAGCCGTTGCGTACAAGGATGAGAGGGTGGTGAGGGAAAGGGATGAGGTCGTAGTATAGTAACCGGGCCAGATAGGTCCGCCGCGTTTTGCTGGCGAAGGTGTAGCGACGATAAGGCGCTCGTTGCGCTGAAGCGTCCCTAGGTGGCCGTCCTGAAGCGTCCCGACGCTCTACCCCGTCCACGTCTCGCCGCCCCGTGTAACGACCGTCGGCGATACCAACCCTGGAGCATCGTCGACTCCCGTGTAATATCGTGCTCGCGCTTTCTGCCATCGTTATCCCGATTTCTCGATGTCTATGGACGAAACTTTACGTCGGTACGTCGTGCACATATACGCCCGTGCATGTGTGAAAAGCTCGCGTCGAAGGAGAAATCTTCGAGGTACCGCTGAGGGTCTTCACAAAGAGAAAGAGGTAAGAAAAAAGAGAGAGAGAGAGAGAGAGAGAGACAGAGCGAAGGAGCGAAAGATAAAGAAATAGATATAGGGGAAGAGAAACGAAGCCCCCTTTAATATTCGCGCCAATAGCCGAGTGTTTCGAGTAATTGGGAAGGTAAAACAGCCTTCCGACATGCACCGGATCCCTCTTCGTCCTTTTATTCCCGTGACGCGATCCTTTTCTTCTATGTACTTCTCACGGTGGCAAGCAGAAGAACGTACCAGCCAAGAAGAAGGCCTTCCACTTTCTGAGTTTTCTCGTTTCTAAGATGCCCTCAGGAGGAAGACTCTCGGTATCATCCCGAGAGGGCGAGAGCGCTAATTAAAGAAGCCGAATCTACCTCTTTGGAGGATCCTGCCACGGCGCGGATCGAGTACCTGAAAGATCCTTTCACGATTTCGAGAGTAAGGTACGTATCTTCTTGGGTCAAGGAGCTTCCACGGGGTAAAAGCACCGAGGGTTAAGACCATTATCATCCCTCTCCTTCTCTCAAGAGTCAAGCGACCCTCGAGCGGCGAGAATCGCGAGTAACGAATAGTTGCCTTCGTCTATCACGGAATAAGAATCAAACTACGATTTTTATTTGCCATGAGCCAAAAAGAAATGGAAAAAATATATGGTATATGCGATTAAATTTTTCTATACTTTCTCAATTATTTTGAGAACCAGAATATATTTTGAGAATCAGAATATATAACTGAGCTTTAAAAATAATATTAATATTCAATATACTAGTAATACTTTCTTAAATCTTTTACAATATTATATTATAAATGTCGATAATATTTATCGAAAATGTCAAATTAATATATCACTTCATATTTTTATTTTAGGGATAGATACACAACACTCGATGATAATATCGAGCTTTATACAACTTATCCGCAACTCAATAAACATAAATTATCTCATGTATCTTTATGTATATTTACAAGTCTCCTATTTTTTTTTTTAAACTTTGAAGTGAAAGAAACGTTACAGCGTAAAATTTCAGCAATAAGCTTTTTCGTAATAATTAGTCTCAAAGTCACGTATGCTGGATCGAGTATAATTTACAATTCCTCGATCATTACTCGAGAGTGGAATCGATCGAAAGTGCTGCTAATAATACGTGTGAGTAGATCACTTCTTATGATCACTGATCAAAACGATACCTAATCGTCGCGCGTAGAGTCGACGAAGGAGGAAAAGGAGGGATGAGATGCCCGGCGCGCCCCGGTGATTGCAGAGTCTCGTGGTACGTCCTAATCGCCATAGATGAGCCTGGATAGGCCGCCCTCGACCTTATTATTACCGCTTGGCTCGATTCTGTGCGCGTGTCCCATTACGTGGACGATTATTTGACTGGTCGGTTGCGGCCGAACCTTCGGACGAAAGATCAGACGAGGCGAAGAAATCGAGATGGAGGGAACGGAATAAGAGAAAGGGGAAAACGAGAGGAGTCGGATAGTCCGCGAAGGGGCAATTGGTATGAGAGAAGGAAGAGTGAGAGTCAGAAAGAGAGGAAGAGGAAGAGAGAGAGAGAGAGAGAAGGACATAGGAGAGCGAGGTAAGTAGGTATAAAGGAGCGTGACTGGACGTGAGTTCAATACGTGGCCCTCGAGCACAGCTGTCACTGACATCGCCGCAATTCGAAACTGACCGCGACAGCTAACCTCGGTACCGCCGAACCACAACGGCGGAAACTTATACCGGCCTTTCGATTGATCCGTCCAGGCCACTCACCATACGCCGAAGGGGATGGATTAGTCGGTCGATCCGCCTCGTCGCGCTGGAATCTTCCTCGGATACCTCGCGCGAGACTCTTGAAACGAATGTCAATGACGTTCGGGGTACTTTAAAGTGAACAGAAAACCACTTAATGAAAGAAATAAGCGGCGCAAAAATACGAAAAATTCTCTTAACTTGAAGTTGATAACAGAGTTTTATCAAAAGAAAACATAGCGCTGAGATGAGATAATGTGACGATAATCGTGATTAAGAGCCTATACATGAATATTCATATAATTTTTATATATATAATTTATATGTATAAATAACATGTATAATTAAATAGGTATTTTTAAAAGAAATTTTTATTCAACTAGCTCGATCACGCGCGTGCAGGATATCGCGGGAACCTGATTCATATTAACGGCAGGTAGATATTGGCAGGTAAAATCACGGAGAGAATCGAGAATAATAAAAATGGATCCTCCTAGAACGCCCGGGAATTAGGAACTATAACGTTGGCGCCCTTCGGAGGATCCTTAATAGGTGGACGCCAAATAAGAGGATTCGGAAATGGCGTAGTCATCGTAGCTCGAACTGGAGAAAAGTTAAAATCGCGGTAGGTAGTCCCCTTCTTGGACGAGCTGAGAGCAGGGACAGCCTGGGTAATAAGAACGAGCGCGATAATAGCGAGGTAGAGCGGCGCGGCGAAGAGAAGATCGGAGAAAGAAAGCAAGAAAGAAGCGAGGAGACGCGAAGGGAAGGGCGGCAGAGGTATCCGGTCAATCCTTCGTGAGGAGAGCGAAGAGGTGATGGATGGAACGTCAGTCATGGTGCAGCCATCAATCTCCCGTACCTATACCTTTATTATTTATTATTCTTGCCGTTGTGCGGATACTCCTCCTCGGGCGCTCTCTTTCTTTCCCTCGCGAGCATCGGCGCAGCCCAAAGGCCGCCAGTGACGAAGCAACGCTTCAGGTATAAGGGTACACATGCAACGCTATGCGCAAACTTCGTCTCGTCAAGCGATGGGGAGATCTTCGTCGCGACTTGTTTGTTACGACAGAACGATTCCGGAAAATTAAACTTTTAAAGTTTCGGCTGCGCATGAATTTTATAAAGCTGAATATCGCGTGGTTAATTATGACATGGGACCAAAAGAGATATTCGAATTCTTGTTTCGACATCGAAACTTTTTACAGAGATAAATAAGATATAATTTAATACACACTAAACTCGCTAAATATGTTCTTCTGAATTAACGTGCGATAATGTTCTTGCAAAATGTAAGCGAAAAATATATGCCATATTGTCACGAGGTAAAATCCTACACGCGTCACTGAAATTTTTGAAATACATTGCAGGAAATTAAAATACATTAAAGAAAATTATCTGTGATTCTTAAAATAATTTTTTTTTTTTTTCGCGAAAAACGAAGTAGAGGAATCTTAATCGAATGGATCTCTCGATGAAACTTTGAAAGAAGATTATTGATAGTTCTTTGCTCCGAGCTAGATACGACAAAGGGAGACGGTGGTTGATGCATAGTGCCGCCCCTATCGGTCCTTTACAAATACAGTCACGCATACAAGCGTTCATATGACTGCGCGAACCTTGCGATCGCCCCTGCTGCGTCACGGAACAAATGCGCGTTCGGCCAATCATCGTCGTATCCACGATGACGATGACGACGTAGAGGATGACTCTCTGCAGCTGTCAATCCTGTGGAACCGCGGGGACGTCAAGACCTTGGCTGGTCACTGAGCCGTCAGAGTGAGACTCTTTGGATGGAAATCATGTTCATAAATCAAGAAACTTTTACTTTGTCAAAGACAACGAACTTATGTCGATGACGATCTTTTTCGAGGCGCAACAGATCTTCATTTATCTGCGTTGAAGATCGCGACTTGCAATTTGCACAGATGCCTTTAGAATAATTCGCGGTAATAATTTGCATCAAACTAAATAATCGAAATAATTAATATAAATAATAAATAAAATAATAAATTACAAAAATAAATACTAAATTTTTGCTAATAAATAAAATCGCAAGCGTTAAATCTATTAAAATAAATTGATTTGAAAGAAGCATAACTAAAATATAAAATTTTGTTATATATTTCGCGTAATCTTGAGATTCTTAATTTGACAAAAAAAATTTCTCCGAGTTGCTTGTGAACTATTTTTAGCCCAATAATGAAACAACTATTTTTTGATATTTATTGTTGCATATATATGTATATGGAATATATAAGAGAGAGAGAGAGAGAGAGAAAGAGAAAATATTAGAGTTCATTTATATTAATAGTAGTTCACATTATAGTGAATAGTACAGTCCGATAAACGTGAGAAGCATACCTATAATTATGTGCAGGTACTTTACGGAGAACACGCATTTACCGTTAAATCGCATTTAGTGCTGTCTGCGTACACGCGTGATTTGTGCAATCATTTATTCAAACACAATAGCGGATTCTTACAAGTGGACAGTTCAAAAGGACCTCGGGGCTTTTTTTTCAAATAACATTTTACGTTTCGACACTTGGACTACCGCTCGCTCGACAGCTTCCGTCGATAGGCCATTGACTACTTGGTTCCGATCGCCAAAATATCTCGACGAGGTCGAATATACTATCGTTGCAATCTCGCATTTCTATTCTGGTGTTCGCTAAAACGAACAAAAAAAAAGGAAAATAATGTTCTTAGATCAACGTGACAGCGTGACAGTAATTCGCAACATGCACCGCATGTTTAACGAGTAATGAATTCTGTTGGGCATTAACGGCAAACTGCGGTTCGTATACACCAAGTCAGTTGTTATTAAGTACGCACACGTATACTAATCAGCGGGATACTCCAACTTGGAAAGAAATTGCTCATAGAAACATAACTTATTACGGGATAGAAGGTTTATATAGCAAATGGCGGAAGCTAACTTTTTTCCTAGAAAAGTTGCGGGACTTATAATATGGTAACGTATAGCGTGGTCACATATATGCATTAAATTCGTTTTCTTCAAATTATACAGTTATTGCTATTCATATTTTGAAACCGAGACATCTTCGTATTAAATTGCTATTAATTATTAAAACAGCCTTGATCGTAGAAAAAAAAATCGCATATTAAAATAATTTCACATACATGTATTAATAAATATCTAATTTTAATTATTAGTTTCTTTCATTCTAAACATATAACTTTGCATAATTTTTGTGTTTGTACACAAACATTAAAATTATATCTATTTAAACAAATGTCTTAATTATAATATATAAAACTATAAATTTGGTATCAAGAAGTCAGATAAATTAGCGCAAAAAAAAAAACAAAAAGCAGAAAGTCCAATTTGCTCTTGACCTTCCATAAATCAAGTCTCTCGTCATTTTATTGCAAAGTCACACTACAGTGATTCATCTGTGTATCAAGATCGATCGTACCTCTGATTCCGTTCCTTCGATGAATCGCTTTCAAAAAATTTTTCGCAATAACATACGTGAATCAAATCAATAAAATCACTTGTTTGCAAGCACAAAGTTTGTTATCCGCTAATTACCTAAGCGCGCTGATAACGTCGTTTATCTTTTATCTTTATTTTAAAAGAAATAAAAAAAGAAAAAAAATTTTATGTGTATATCAAATTGTTTATGATTGTATAAAAATAAAAATATTATCGATATTCACAATAGAAAACAAAATCCGAATGTCATTACGTACAAATTCATTATCTGCAAATTAAAAAGAAACAAGATGGTGTATGCGACGCGAGTGGTAGTGATAACATTGGGGTACAGGGGCGGCAAAGTCGGCAGCTTAGTCGTTTTAAGTTTCCCTAGTTATTTGAGAGGACATCAGGCAACTCGATCTTCCAAGCCGGATGCCATATCGTTAGGATACTTGCACCTGAGCCTCTTAGGCGTTTTTTTCGCAAGCTAAACAGGTCGCTTATTCCCGTTGAAAGAAAAAAAAACGTATTGTGACAGAATTTCACATTGCAATTTTGACTCAAGTCCGAACATTTAAACCTGGAAAGCCTGATATACTTTCAAATTCTATATTTTGTTTAAATATTTAATATTTCAAATACTTAATTTTAATATTAGTAATAAAAAGATGTAATTCATTATTTTACTATAATATAAAAGAGAAAATTTCAATACGAAAAACGTTTAAAATACTTGGGAATATATCCATTGTTCTATTCAAGTTATACTTTATTAGTTTTATTTAACTTAAAATGATGACATAAATAATGCGGCAGATATACGATATAACATTTATGCAGCGTACGTACGCGCGATAGTAAATTCAAACCTGAATTCAGACAAAAATCAAACTTGCGCGAGGCTCGATGCGGGATTATTGGTGCCGGATGAATTTTTCATGAGGTCCGCGCGCAAATAAATTGTTTTCCCGGTTGTACATCGTTAATTGTTAACGTGAAGTAATACGCGGATCGGCTATCAATAATTAACTAACAGCCAGGTGCAGCACGGCTATGTACGTATGTGTACATACGCGCGTGTGTGTTACTCATTAATATTTTAATTATTGAAAATGTGCGCGCGCGTCTGAATGTGAGCAACGTACGTGTGTGTATATGTATGTATATAT
>NW_021853422.1:516710-587721 GCF_003651465.1 Formica exsecta
TATATATATATTATATATAGGCGGATTAGGATTTACATGATTTGAGGCAGGTCAAGATCGGCGGTCGGTTACGCCGGCGTATAATCGATACATGTATATGGTAGTAGGCGAGAGAGTGCGGGCATAGGCTTCTCTTCCATTCATACTTAAGCGGCGATGGTTATGAACGGGCGCGCACATTATGTAATGCATCGCCGGCAAGAGGTCTTTTTATATCCTCCGCGTAGCTAAACGCAAAAGAGCGAGCTCTCTTAGCTCTTGAAACTTTCATAATAATGCATATCGACAGGTACTCGATGTGATGCACGGTTCGCTCCTTCTCTTCTCCCTCGTTTGCGACGCGCATCCGTCGGATTTATAGCACAAGCCGCACCTTACATCCGTTTACGCGCGCGCGCGCGCGTGCTTCAGAGAATTTATTCCGTTATAAAATATATGTATATGCCGCGTATTTTGGAAATGACATGAACACACAGCTCTTTCAAACGTTGTATGAATTTTAATGAGACGCCGATATTAATGTGATAGATCAATTTCTATACAATTACCGATACGTTGAAAGAAACAATCCGTGTATGTATCGTCAAAATAATACATATAGAGTTTCTCAGGTGCACTACTCCAAGGCATAAAAGTTAAAAATGCTATCATAATAAAATCATTTATTGATTGTACCAATACTAACTGACTCACACATATATCCAACAGTTCTAAAAATGATTAGAATCGGAATTATCGTTATCCGATTTTTTTTCCATTTCTCTTAAGAAGCTGAAAAACGTACAAAGTAACGCAAAAGAAGAAAGAGATATCTCCCAAGATACGCGGGCAACACCTGCTCTCACCATAGATTCCCTGTTGCGTTAAATCAGAAATAATTAACCCATTTCTCTTAAAAAGCTGAAAAACATACAAAGTAACGCAAAAGAAGAAAGAGATATCTCCCAAGATACGCGGGCAACACCTGCTCTCACCATAGATTCCCTGTTGCGTTAAATCAGAAATAATTAACCGCGAGATATCGGCGAACGCGCGCGCGTCTTCTCGGGTGCGACGATCGCACCAACTGTCGTTCTTCGCTCGCACCAAGTCGCATCAATCCGGCTCTTACATGCAGATGCACGATTATTGCGCAGCCACACTTCATCAGCTGCCATCGATGCAGTGCGACGCAATATACGTGTTCTCCCGGCCGGAGCCCGGTGATCGCGTTATTAATGAATTCTGCAGTTCGGATCGACTGCGGCCAAAGCGAGAGAGAGAGAGAGAGAGAGAGAGAGAGGGGAGGTGCGCGAGTCGAAGCGAGCGAGACGAGGAACCGATCGCCTCGATGCAATCGGTTGCGCCGAACGAGTTTTGAACGGGATGGAAGAATAGGTGGCATGTAATATACGACGACGTTTATATTAATGAGAAATGTGCCTCCGGGAGGAGACACGTTGCCCTCTCCTTCCTTCGAGGCCGCCAATCATCGAGGTCGGCAACCGACGACTGACCAACCGTCTTTTATTGTTGTTATTATCAATGCGTCGGTCTTTCCGTCCGCGACCCGTTATATCAATGTCGAGCAATCGTCGATTGTTAGAAACGGCCGGTAGTTAACGGTCTTGCCGCCGGGATCGGCGCGAGCACGAGAATGATTTAGGCTGCTCCGACTGCCCTCGCGGCGACGCAATCTAAATTACGACAAAGGAGAGAGAATTCTTGCGCTAGGCGATTTGATTGTTTAAGAGTTGCGATTGCTTACGTTGAGACAAATATTTCCCCTTCAATGCGCCGTTCGCAAAAATGTCAATCCAACGACAGTTTATTATATGATAAATTGCATTATACGAGTAATTTACACCGGCAGAAGTGTATAATGAAATAATAAATCATTCGCGCTCGATGACAACTGCAAATCTGCATAGAAAATGAGGCCCCCACTGGAAAGTAATAACTATGCAGTTTCAGACTTGTTGTCATTGTATATAACTGCATTGGCGTCGTGGATGCGGACTCGCGCGCAAACGTTTCCTCCTACATTATCTTATCCTATGAAAATTGCGCGGAAATTTGCAACCGCCTCTGAATATGTTAAAATAGCCGCGAGATCGATTACAATTATTGATAGTCGTACGTCGGTTACACTCGAAATTATGAAATCCACGGATCGTATCTGATCGCCGATGCGTGGAAGCGGGTTAATTGGAATCGTATTCGCAAAGTCGACGCGGAATCGATCATACCGGTCCGATGCATAGACCGGTCGGTCGCCGGCTCTGTCCGCTGCTAATCGATAAAATTATGACGAATGGCACCTCGTGACGAGGCTTCAAGACGTCGGCAGGGTCTCTCGTCGTCGAGGAATTGGGTTACACGGTCGATGAGTCGATCGTCGGAGCTACGGAACGATCGATCGCCGCGTCGTAAACTCGAGTGATCGCTCTCCCAACAACTCATCGATTGGAAAAAAAAAAAATTCAAGACAAAAGCACCGCAAAGTGCCGCAACACAATAAAGATTTATAGACGCGCCATGTGTCCATTTTTTAAATATTTCAATGGATTGTGCGACCATCATCTTGATTGTAAGTGATTAATTTATACAGACCTGACGTTACGCTTACTACAAGTTGAAATATGCTACTCGGTTTGCGCTCTTTTGCTTATCACTGAATAAAAATCTAACACCGTACAGGGGAATCGAAATGTTCATTTTAAAGTATAATATCGACGTTATGTTATATTTTAAAAAATGTCAAGTGCTTTATATTATCTGTTTTATGCTAAATTACTTTACAAAGAAATTATTCGATTCTTTTTGATATCAAGTTACAATACTTTTTGATATCAAGTTACAAAACTTTAAAGACTTTATAAGAAAGGTAAAGAGAGAGACTGTTGCGCGAAAGTAAGCAGTTTAGCTCATGTCTATGAAAGATAATGTAAAAATAGGCAAATGTCGAAAATGTGTTGAAAATAAGAAGAAAGAGCAAATGATCCGTTTAATTAAAACGCGCAGTAATTATCTGTCGGAACACTTTGATAACGATCGGGCGGAATGGTGATTTTATTATATATGATTGCATTGTGTCGCATGGCTGCACCAAGTTATTTCGTGTTGAAAAGGCGAGTTGAAGGTGACAATAATATCACCTGGAATTATTATCGGCGCCGCAGTAACGGGGGCGAGGTCCGCGCGGTACAATGTTCGTCAATCGATCGATCCTGCCCGCCTATCAATCAACCTTGTCAAAAATAATCGATCGACGTGACAATTCGAAGCTGACTCGCCTGGTGCCGGCGAACCAGAGCAAACACCAAAGTAACCAATCAATCAAGCCAGACCGGTCACGCGTTTTCGTTCGACTACGTAATAGAACGAGTCACAAATATACAGGGTGACACGTTTGTATTTAATATACTGCATGAGCCGCGCGCACGATACGTCAAGTGATTTTTTTAAATTATATCTCAAACTGTTGATTTACTACTGTATATACATTAGTATTACAGATTAATAATTGTGATATTATGTATGTAATTCATTCTTGTACGTTTTATTGAAATGTATATAATATCTTTAATATTAGGTTAAGATATTGATTTATTCAGAGATGAGACAGATATTTTTGTCAGTACTAGATCAAAATTACAATGCATCTATGTCATATTATAATCTATATGAATTTGAAAATCATAGTAAGCTTTCAAATGTATGTTCCATTCTAGACCTTTATATCTATCCTAGATCTTTATTTTAGATATCGCATGGAAAGTTAATTGTGTGAGAGTGTCTGATTATATAGTAAATTCTAAAATTATACACAATTATAAGAAATCAAATAATTTTTCCAGTTTAAGAAACACTAAATATTTCTATCAAAAAAAAAAAAAATTATATCCATATAATAATATTAATTGCAATATTACAGAATTAAATTAATTCCATTGTATAGAAATATTTAAAAAACGAAGCTTAAAAAAATCAATAAAATTAGCACAAACTTATTGATAGAAAGAGAGAAGTTATCTTCACAAACACACACACACACACACACACATTTTTCTAAAATATTCAATGAAAGAACCCGAGTGTATATCATGTCTCACACATATCCCTCATATATTAAAATACTTGAATCAATAGGAAAGACTATAAACAATGCATCTAAAACATATAATTTAAACGAATAAATACAATACTTTATGTCGAAACGGAAATGACATCATCAAGTGGACTCACTTTACGATGTAATATACAATACAAATACGTACAATCGATTGGAGTAGAAGAGCGCAAAGAAAGACATAACTCAATAGAGGGATGCGGCGACAACCTACGCTCACGCGTACTTGGCGCGTTTCCCTAAACCCACGAGCTCATTACAACCTGTCTTGCGGAAAGGACAATCGCTTCTCGCGGTGTCGTCAGTTCCACCCAGACGACGTCGTCTGCGTCGTTGTCGTTGTTATCGGCGTCGTGCTCAGGTGAGATCCGCGTCCTCGGAAGGCAATGCCCCGCCACCTCCCGCCACGAAACTTCCCACACGTGCACGTCGCGTCGCCGTGTAGTGATTCACCGGCTTACACGCGACTCCGGTACCGTTACACGTGTGTAGGCACACCGGGCTACACGTGTGCGCTTCGCTGGAAGCGCGCCGGCATGATCCGGTCGAGGCGGTGGCGTCGGCGTTGCCGCAACATGTATGCACACTCGTCTACAGTGTCAGCCGAAAGTCTCGGATCGGCACATGAGCACTCGCGAGAGATAAAATCAAGTGTTCGATGCGGGATCTGTTATGATTTCTGTCATGTATCTATATAGATATGCGATACATTTTTTCTACAGCTTTTTATTTTGTATTTTAAATTGTTTCTTTTATACATAACATAGTTGATGTACAAAAATTTGTTTCATTCTCCTTTGTTTTTTCAATGAAAATAATTTTTCAATTTTAAACGATTTGGAAAAAAAAGAGAAGGCAAACACGAAATCTTAATTTTCCGATTCAATTCCTTCCGCAAGTACGTGATATGAAAATTTAATACGCCTCCCAATATCTGTCTCATAATGTTCCTCGCGACTAATCTCTAATTTTTGACTGATACTGTACATAGTAGCTCGAGACATTTCGCCACGTCGCTGCGAGAGAGATCCTAGATTCTCCTCAGAATACCGTCCGTCATATGGAAGCGAGAGGGAGCGAGAGAAAGAGAGAGAGAGAGAGAGAGAATATTGTGTGCATACGTGTGTGTGTGATCTATGCGTTATGGGCTGCACTCGCGGCATCATATACGCTGTTGCTGACATAATGCGCGCAATTATTATCCAATGTTATCAGCGGGCTTCCCTATTCGTGCCTGTATACGTGTAAGATACAAGATGCTATACTGTCGCGTACAACATTCACCGCAGGGAAAAGTGTGAATGAGTACGCCGCATCGTCTCTATGACGTTTTATGAGCGCAATTACCATATCGGTGTTGCACGGGATAATCACGTGTACTCGGAGCCGGTTGATCTTTCAGTAATCGTTAACACTGCCGTCAATAACCGATCGATAAATCCGCAATAATCGCTGACGAGGATCGCCAAGTGTCGAACGTAGTTTCATGATGTCATACTTCTAATTGTAAGATAAATTGAATTATATCAATTAATATATAAAAAGGAAAAAAAAAAATACCGAATATTAATTTCATATTTTTAGAATTATTAACTTTTGCTTCAAAATATTCTGAAAAACTATTTATATTTTCTAGAGTGCTATGCAAATGCTTGCATGTCCAAGTATTTTATCATAATAATATAAAACGGTATGAAAGAACAGCATCTCTAATTTTGTTCCCATGTTATAATTCCTTTCGCTTAACATTCCACTTACATAGTATAGAATCATTTATCGTGCTTAATGCGCAACGAGCGCATAAACCGTGTCATATCTACTCATTTCGTATAAGGAACAGGTGGATATAATTCCACGCGTAAAGATTGAGTCATCAACGTATAGACATATTAAAGAAGCGAAAAAGCCTTATGATATATGAGATATCAAATATGTTTTGCGCAAAATACTTAACATTTTATTTATGTTGTCGGAATATATATTAAAATTTATAGCTCGTTTATTTCTCGATAAAAATGACAATGCGATTTTCAGATAACTCAAGAATGCCGCGTCGTGATTTTAGTATAGCCATCGACCAAAATTAAGGAAAATAACGATGGAAGAGACTACATAAGCGCGCGCGTTCAGCACACAGATGATTTATAACAGTCAGCGTAAGAGACACGGGCAGCGTTGCGTTGGCAACGCAATTCCCCGCTCTCGCATAGCGAAACACTTCTGTCATGCGAAATCTGGAAGGCAGTGATGTGAGTAATCTAGTGAGTGATTCACGGAGGAATTTTTCCTACTGCGTTGACTCTAGGTTTACCGTCCATCATGAAGGTACGCGCAAAGTATATGTCAAGATGGTTTTTTTAATCTTTTTAAAAATTAAAGATAGTCAGAAAAAGAGTGTATTTTTTTTTCTTATAATTTTAAATTTTCTGCAACATGATACTGATAATGTTAAGTTCTTCTGCAACATGATACTCATACGTATGATTCGAGAAGAGAGGGAGAGAATAGAGAGTGACCGGATGGACACTCAGCTCCTGACATTCATAATTCACTGTTAATTACTTAATAAGTTCATTCTTAATTAATAAGACTATTGTGTCGCTGCCGCGATGGTATTAATGTATTTATGTTCACGCGAGTATATATAATAGAGCTGCTAATCTCGTTTTCGAATATTCAAGTCTTTTAAGCAATTTTTCCTTTGCAGACAGTCGAGACAAGCTGTGACAAAGAAGAAAATAATGTTATCTGAGCGCATGCTTACATCAACGAGCTTGAAAATGTTGGGCTTATATGAATAACGACAGAGTTGTAATGATTATCGATAGAATTCTAGCTAATCGAAATAAAAATGTAATCGATAGTATAGTAAAAATCGCATTAGCAATTTCAAATAGCAATTTCTTCAACAAATGACATGATATACGATTGTCACGCTACAAAATCTCGAATTGATGATACTCTTAAATCTAGATATTTCCGAGTCTCAACTAGAGCGACTACCAAACAATTTTACTAACTCGGCAGGACGTCAAGAGGTAGCGCGTCGAAATAACTAAGGAAGACTTATGTCAAATAAGTTACGTAAGATATGGACAAGCAATTATACGAGAGCGTGACAAATATACGAAACAAATGCATGTAAATTTTCGATTGAAAAAGAAATAGCAACTTTTAGCCAGCGAAAGCGCAATAAAGAGAGACAAAAGAGAGAAAACCGCCGGAAACACGACGTCTATTAAGCTCGCACAACCAAAATCGACTGGAACAATAAAATTGGGACTTGAACAACAAAAGAGCACTAAATTTATGTATAAGTTTTGTTCGATTTTGCTAAAGTGGCTGTGTAGACGTGGAAACGCGACCGGTAGTAGGCACCAGTTTTATGTAAATACCTGTGTAGCAAATAAGTTACGACCTGAGCCTGTCAACTTGGCGGCTCTTTGGATCAACGTGACATTCTATATACTACAGCTACCTTACTATATCAAGTGTTTCTGCACGTAAGGTGCAGTCGATTTCTCCCAAAACTTGCCGAATTTGCAAAACATAAATAGAAAAGAATACAAACACGATATCCGTTATTTCGTTGCTTGCCATTTATCTCACGCTAATCAATCGCCTCTCTCTCTCTCTCTCTCTCTCTCTCGCTGCTTTTAACTCATAAAAATTAAAATCGCTTAAAGATCTAATTGGAAACTTATAATTGTGGAAAAATTTAAAATATATTATTGTATTATTAAAGTTCGCAGTATGTATGTATATATATGTATGTATGTATATATATCAGGTCTACCGGAAAGTTCTGTCCGTTTTTGGAATAAAACAAAATACAAATTTTTATTACCGTCAATAAACTTTATTAAATAATGTAATTGCCATTATTATTAATGATTTCTTGCCAGCGTGAGGGCAATTTGTATATCCCATTTTCGAAAAATGTTTTATCTTTTGATGCGAACCAGTGCTTGTTTGATATCTTGTTCCTTTTTGAATTTTTTGCCCCTCAAAAAATTTTGTAAGGACAAAAACAAGTGATAGTCGGAGGGTGCTAAGTCCGGGGAATATGGTGGATGCGACAGAATTTCCCAGCCTAGTTCTGCACTTTTTTGACGAGTCCCCAAAGCAGCATGTGGGCCTGGCATTATCATGATGCAGTATGATGTTCTTCCTATTGGACATCGCCGGCCTCTTTTCTTGGACTGCTGTATTTAAATTATCCAGTTGCTGACAATACTTCTCCGAATAATGGCAATTACATTATTTAATAAAGTTTATTGACGGTAATAAAAATTTGTATTTTGTTTTATTCCAAAAACGGACAGAACTTTCCGGTAGACCTAATATATATATTGTGAATTACACATGTTTGAATAGAATCAGAAGTAATCTGTCAAAGAGAGAAAATCATTTATCGAATTGATATCGCGATTTAACGAGAAGCAAAAAATATCATGAATGAATCATTCTCGCATATCACCACAACTGGAGATTATCAAGAGTACAATGTGTTTTAATGCGTTTGAGATATGACATCATAGCTTACCAATTTATTTGCAAGGAGCTTATATATACGTACGCATTCACGCTTATACATACGTACGTATTCATTTCTATAGTTCTGTAACTTAAGAAGTCAATATCTCTTGAACGAAGCGTGCATATTTTCAAAGGAAAATCATTTTTCTTTTGAGGTCCTAAATTTATATTTCAAGTTTGGCCATTTAACCCGGGAGCACCCTATATAATAAAAAATATTTTATAGTCCAAAGTTTATACAAAGTTCCATAAACGTATAGGAACTGTTAATTACTAGAAAATCTGTTTATTTACATACACATTATTAAAAATCTAATAAAACATCTATAAATGCAGAGAGAGGGGAACAAGAAGTAATCTGTCAAAGAGAGAAAATCATTTATCGAATTGATATCGCGATTTAACGAGAAGCAAAATATCTGAATGAATCATTCTCGCATATCACCACAACTGGAGATTATCAAGAGTACAATGTGTTTTAATGCGTTTGAGATATGACATCATAGCTTACCAATTTATTTGCAAGGAGCTTATATATACGTACGCATTCACGCTTATACATACGTACGTATTCATTTCTATAGTTCTGTAACTTAAGAAGTCAATATCTCTTGAACGAAGCGTGCATATTTTCAAAGGAAAATCATTTTTCTTTTGAGGTCCTAAATTTATATTTCAAGTTTGGCCATTTAACCCGGGAGCACCCTATATAATAAAAAATATTTTATAGTCCAAAGTTTATACAAAGTTCCATAAACGTATAGGAACTGTTAATTACTAGAAAATCTGTTTATTTACATACACATTATTAAAAATCTAATAAAACATCTATAAATGCAGAGAGAGGGGAACAATTCTCCTCTCGTGTTTCCCAGAAATATTATGTTTCGCGAGCTTCGGGCAATATAGGAACACGGTGACGCGCCGCGCTCCCATCCGGATTAAACGATAGACCACGAGGGACAAATAAAAATTAAACACCATTAAGTTACACGGAAAATTCGCGCGTTCATCGACAAGTAATAAAATTAATATTGAATTATTGGGAGGGGCGGGAGAGAGCGTAAAAGGGAAGAGAAGCGTGGAGGGGGGAAGGCAGCTTTTCAGTTTGCCGTCGACGCATTGTTTTTCGACGAATGTACCATTGTGCGGTTGGGCTCGTTATCGATAATTAAAAATTGTCAAATGCACTTTGGCCGCACGGTGCGGCGCATCACAGCCGGCGCGGAGCTCAGCTGGAAGTAGCCTGGGGGTTACCGCGGGGTACTCACCGGAGGGCGAAGGGGATGAGGTCGATTCTGGCCTGGTGTGTACAGTTGCGCAATCATTAGCCAGTGTATTATTACTCGCACGGATATTAATTGATTTTGAAAATACAATTTTCTGTGCGAATGATCAAAACGCGCTGCCGCCTGCTACTTCGATCCCGTCCTGACCGCGTTATGCCTCGCTCGCTGTGTGCCTACATCATCAGCATGCCTCTAGCGTTTGCTTTCCCGTTTAGATCGGCCTCGCATACGATCCTCTGAATCGCCCCGACCGAGGGTGCTCTAACGAACGGACCGTATGAAATGGAAAACAAGCCTTCGATATTTTCGACGACAATGGAAAAAGGCAAAATGTTGCGCATAAAAATAATAATATTTGCAAGCAAACTTGCAATCACAATATTATTTATCGCGATTACAGGAGAGAAAAAATTATCAATTTTAGATAAAAAATGAATAAGCATTTAAATGTTTATAATTATACTTTTGTAAGTAAAATCGCAAGCGTAACATTTAAAGCAACTGGCTTAATCATAAAACAGAAGCTAACAAAATTAACAATAGCAGCAATAGGCTCAGGATAAGAACAATTAAGGGGGAAATTGGCAGATAAGAGTCAAGGGGCGGGGTATCGGTGCACGAACTTATTATTGTTAAGTTTTATTAACTAAAAATGTACGTTTCGGGGCGTTTTGTGATCCATCTTCAGCATGGAAATAAATATATAAAGATTAGATTGGAATTTTAAAACTTGACATACACAACATTTGCAGTTGCAGTCAAATTTCAAATTAAAATTAATAATCAAAAAGGAGGCTCACTAAAATCCGCGTGGAATCTGTACAAATAAGCGAACAACGTCCGAATGCCATCGTCACACGTATATCGTCGGTAGTTTACAATATAATGATGATTAATATTGACATGGTTGGTACGGTCATAAAAACAACGGTCATAAAGATAGATAAACAAAGGTTGAAAAACAAAAATAATGAGAGAAAGGCTAATGAGGCAAATTTAGTTAATCTTTACATTCAATTCAAACTTTGAAATCGAATTCAAATTTAAGTTTCTCAATCGATCAATTGAAAAATTTTTCTTTTTGATTGTTAGTTTTAATTTGAAATTTGATTGCAACAAGACAGACCAAAAAACGGTCTGAAACGTAAATTTTTAAACTGCATATTAGTTAATAAACAATAATAAGTTCGCGTATCGATATCCGCGCCTTGTTATCTGCCAGTTTCCAATTTGTGATTGTTCTAACAAAATTAAATCAAACACAAGTTTTTTTACACATACATATATTCACACATAATCATACATAATCATAAGAAGATAATCAATTGTAAATCAATCAAGAAATTAATATTTTTCTAATACATGGATACGGAGTTTAAAAATAAAAAAGCAGAGTTAATATATAAAATTCGATTATCTCGGGTGAATGGAAAATCCACGAATGAAGAGTAAGAGGGTAAGAGGTAACATCGTGAAAAATCTGACGGCGGTGAAGGTGAGAACCGCGTGTAAATCAAAAGCGTTTTATTAGCCCCCTCCCATTTTATTCAGATTATCACGGCGAGAGTCGAGCCGACTGCACTTTTCATTCGGCGCCGGAGTGCGCGGCAAAAACAGAATCGTCAGATCGAAAGGTGCACATTGATTGTAATTCGAAGTGCAGCGATAACCTTTTGCGGCCATTCGTCGTGTGGCGCGATTGCACACACGCGCAATCGGTGCGTGAAAATGGAAATCGAGCGAAATGGATTCGTTCGCTCAGAAAAAGCGCGTGTGAGGAAGGACGAGGAAGGGATGCGAAAGAGGGGTACAGCGGTGTGTTTGCGCGAGCGATAGAGACGCAGTGTTATCGGCGCAACGCCGGTCGCGCCAAATTAGCGCCAGCACGATTAGCTAATATTTTTTATCGCGTCCGCCGAGGGTGACGCACATTTTGAATTCATTTTTCTCCATGATGTATGCATGCGACGAAACGGATTCCTCGTTCGTCAAGGGAAGTTTTAATGACGCTTGTGCTACAAACGTTTTAACCAATTCCGTTAACCAGACGGTTTTAATTTGAGATGTTTGAACCGAGATACACAATAAATCTGATCCCTTTTTGAAATTTTAGTCAAAATGTAATAGGCGAGCGCATCTTTCCGATTAAATGCAACTGACGTTGTTAAGCGCATGGAACTATCAAAGATGACCCGTATCACCAAGACTTGACCTTTCATTATGCTTATATTAGCAAATACTGAAAGGAGATGTACCTTGAAGGTATACGTATGCGCGCACGCTCGTACTCATTGAAACGTTATGTACAAAGTCAACGCTGGTTTATAACTAGCAATCTCGTTTGGCAATAATCTTATCTTTCTTCCCAGAACCCCTTTCGACAGATATTCCTTACGATGAGACCTTTACGATTGGTAAATGCACGCATAAGGTATATCTATGCCGTGTCGGCGCTTTGAGCTGCACGCACAAACTGGACGAATGGGAATATTTACTAATTAATTTTATCGATAAACCTGATCTTTCCTTCTCTTTCTCTTCATTTTCACCTTCATATCTTTTCATATCTACCCAAAGTATTGCGAGTTTCCTTCGAAATAGCGATAATTGAGGAGAAACTATACTCGAAAGTTACTTATTATTAGTTGTCGCTTCATCATTCTGTTAGAGGAAACGAAGGGCAAGAGATGCAGGACGAACAAATCTATCGTATTTCAGGAAATCGCAATTTCTGATAAACTTTATAAAGTCTGCTTAAACAATAACGAACAAACTCCGACATTTCTTCAAGTCGATATGAAAGTAAACGAGATTCTTCTACATAAACAATAGAATTTAAATGATCAAATGAATAATAATATTATTATTATCCAACTTTTTTTTTTTTTTTTGAAACGCACACTTATATTATCAAATAAAATCAAAACTATCTCAAACGCATTGACAAATTCTCTATACATCTTTGTAAAGCACAAATATTCTCCTATTTTCATTCTTCATAGCCATTCATAATAAAGTCATAAAGTTATAGATTTGCTTGGCAGAGTAACGAGCTGAGAAGCAAAGATGAGGAAAAGCGGACGAAAAGCGAAAAGGAGAGATCGCGAGAGACGAGTGGAAGAGAGAAACGGCTAGCCCCCGAAGGCCCGAATATCGATCTCATACATAATTAAATACCAACCCGGCAAAGCATCACAAAGAGAGCTTACTTCAGCTTTGATCTGCTGACAGACGGGCCCCGTCATCGCGGACTTCAATAGGCGGTACTGGATCGCGGGGGTGTGCTATTGACATGTATGTGTGTGTGTGTGTGTGTGTTTTTCCCGCGCGTGTGTATCCAGCAGCCTGTGTTTCACACACACACACACACACCAACACGACGAAGCCTGTTTACGGATCCGCACATTCGCGACGTTCGCGTCCTCGTTAGCGTATCTACACGTGTCGGTGCACACTTATATGTACTCGAGAAAACTACTCCCCTTTTGCATTTCGCATTAGCTATCTGAAAGCTGTACGCTTATACTAACGAATAGCGTTGGAGAATTCATCGATATGGTAAGGAGAAACGGAAAAAGCAGCGATTGGAAACTGTTTCAAGCAAGAAATATAGCATGAAGATTCGCAGAAATTAAATGCAAACATGCTGCAGTACATGAATTACAATATAGTATAATATTCGTACATGAATTAGCATGGCTTAATACAAAATATTCAAGACTCGAGATTTTCATTAAAAAAATGATTTTATATAAACATCTTTTGACAAAAAATTTTACATAGACATTAAACATAACATTAAAAACATTGCAAATTTTCAAAGCTATATATGTATACTAGCGTAATAAACAAAATATTTTTTGCATCGAAACTTTTGAAGCGAACATCGCTCCAAGTTTCTGTTTATAGAGAAAATATTTATGAACGTACACAAAATAAATGTTATATATATTGTATAATGCGACTTTAATAATTACAAGCGAAGCACATCCGATAATCGACCTGCAATGTAAATGAAACGTACAGCTTTTTTCACACTCTTGCAACGAACAGTTTTAATAATATCTATTAACTGATCATTTGCATATACGTGTGTCTCATTAACCTTTCATAATGTGCCGCGTCAGCTCCGCGCGGGAAACTTCCTTTATTTGCATTCAAAATCTTGCAGATGTACTTCAAAGAGACCTTTTAACCCGGCGACATTGGCAGGTGAGCTTACAACGGTTTTATTATTAATCCGTTCACGAGAAATAAGGGGAACAAGCTCAGTACAACTCGACGAACATCCTGACGGGTCTTCATGGATGGATAGACGAGTTGACAAGCAAATAACTACAGGAGAAGGGAACGGGAAGGTACGCGCGTGCTTTGATCCTTCTATATATATATATTCTTCATCCTTCTTACGCTCCTTTTCTCTGATGCGAGTCGCATTCTTAAAAATCGGAAAGTATCTTTTTTATCTAAAGGACAGAACCATTACGTCAGGTCTAAGTAGATCTGTCAATTCAGAGATTGACCAAATCATTGTTTTAGCAGACTATCTATCGATTTATGCAAGATTAAGTTTAACACAAATCAGGATAAATTAGTAATTATCACGTAATTATTATATCAAAAATATAATTATCTATCTCCCCCCTCTCTTTCTCTCTATTTGCAACATATTACAATACTTATAAAATTAATTCAAGAATAATTTATATATAACTTTGTTTCAGGAAAAAAATTGAGAAATTATACATAAACATCGTTAATAAAGAAAATTCGTAACAATTCTAGATTGATAAAAGCGACAATACGTATGTACCGTAAGCGTGAAAAAGAAAAAAAATAAATTCATTCGCAATAGAGTGTCTCAATTATCTCCTTTGCGGCATGCTTGTGATTCGAGTGCGAGCAAAATAGGAGCGATGACAGGAACAGATATTTCTTTAGCCGCGATATTATTACCGACCGTCCCCGGCCGTGTTAAATTATAACGATGGCATCTCGATGGAGTCTGTGTCTCACGGTAAAAAGAAAACATATACGATAATTACCTTCGATCCACGCTGTTATCCGCCGACACATAAAAGCGGAATCTTAATCCTCCCATCATTACGCTTACGAAACTGACTCATAAATCAACAGAGTCGTAGCATTCCCTATCGCGAATGCGGACGAACGTGATGCAACGCGATTCTTGGTGGAAGAAGAACGACTACGCGCAGACGTGAATTTACGACGACGACAAATTTTCACTGTGCATTCTCGCGCGAATCGATTGCTGTTTCGCGATTAAACAACAATTTGTCGAAATTCACGAGGGCCGAATAAAGTAAGTATAAGTCGACTAATATAATGTAAACTAAAAGAAAAAATACTAGATACCGGGTGCCGAGAAAGCAGCTTTTTGAATGAAAAAACTTCGTTCCGTGTTAGACAATCATGTAATTAAAATTGAAAGACTTGATTTCCTGCTCTCGTTTTACTGATTATTTCACAATTTTAATACTGCTATCTATGTTCAATTCAAGCATTTATATCCTTTCGGACGGCTCTGTCGATCGCAATTGTCGAAAAAGTCGCAAACACATTTATATAAATAATAATAAATTAATAATTTTATGAATTAGGAGATGAATTGAATTTGCAAGAAATAAATAAACGATATTTATGGTAAAATCTCTTTGTGTGTGTTTCCCATGAATTCGTAATGACTCGTCATACGTACACTCGGAGGCGTCTCATGATGACATGATTTAATCGTTGTCCGATGATGTCATGTCCGCTTCATTTTAAGTCCACGAATTTTAAGTTGTATGACCAATGGAAAATAAATTTGTCTATACATATATATACATATATGTATATAAATTTATATACATATCCATATATTTGTAAATCAATAATCCATATATTTGCGAAATTTCTATATATATATGAATTCCATATCTGGTCGTTCTCATTCTAATTCATAGAGTCAATTTTCAATATCCGTTTGCGAGAAAGTTGGTTAATTGTTTAAGTGTACGTCTGTTAAAAACTTATTTAATTAATGACGAGAGACACGCGAGGGAATTTATCGTCCCGTACGATGTTTGTCACATTGAATTGTCTCGTAAATATCCAGCAATTGCCACCAAGTGCGTGTGACGCACAATAAAACAGATCGTTTATAACAGGTTAATATAAAAAATTAATAAAACAAAAAAAGCATTAAATTTATAGTACACGTGCATTAAGTATTCCTATAATTTCTTACAACTTTTACTAAGTAAAAAAAAGAAGGTTTAAAAGATTTTACTTTTTACACAGAAAAGTTGCTACTTTTTTATCAATGTAAATCATTGCTATAAAATTTTAATTTAATTTATTTGTATGTCACGAGAATTATTATTTTTAAATATTTGACATTCGCGTAAAAAAAAAAAAAAATTATTATATGATCTATTAATTAAAATTTTATTCGAATAAACATAAATCAAGATTAAAAGTTAAGTAAACATGTGTCAACAAATCTTATCTACAGATGGGATTTTGAAACAATTTCTATGAATTGCTCAATGTGATAACTGTGTAAGCACAGCCTGTCTCACAATATGTGGATGCACATTATGTATGCAATAAACGTCTATATTAACACAAACGCAATATGCGAACACACTTTGCTGAATCCACGCAACTCTAAAGACTTATATGCCCCTTCAGGTGTCCAAGACTAAAATAATAAACTAATTCACGTCAACGTTTATATACAAACGTCAAGCGTAAGTGTAAGCATAGCAGTTAAAATAATACATTATGCAAATGGAGATGTCCCCTTTGTTCTTTACGGTTTCTTAAATTTTTCTAAACACACTACGATTGCGGAAGGAAATGATGACATATACAAAACAAAATCATAATTAAATTTTTGCAATTTATAAAGTTATATTAATCACTTCAAGATATGTCTCCCTTTATATCGATTATCGAATCATCGGCTGATGCAGTAATTAAAAATGAAGCATTCGACTATCCAAATTGACTTCGAGATTACTATCGACAAAAAGAAAAAGCCTAACATTGGATATCTGCACGAATAAATGCGACTCATCGTATGTGGTAGAGCGCACACATGACCGACTCGCAGCGCGTTAATGCACCACTTTTGCAAGGATGAAGCAAGAAGATTGACAGGCCAGCTCTCTCCGATCGTGCTGCCCGCGCCTTATTCGACTCGTTGCATCTCGTTAATTGCATCGTGAACTCTCTCGATTCGAAATAAGGTTAACGATAAAGACGCGACGTCGTGTTCCTTTTGCCGTTCAGGCTTCCGCGCGCGCGTGCGATTCGCGTTCTGCGTTCGTAAAATAAATACTCTCGGTAAAAAAAAAAAACCAGGCCGAACTGTGTCGCTTCGGAATCGAAGGCCGCGGCCTGACGTCACGATGGATCACGATCGAAGTGATCCATCGTTGTACCGCGACGAAAAATCTCTCGTCGATGACGCGGCTTTCAATCCCGTCACCGAGCCGGGACCCACTTCGGATAGCTTCAGTAACGCGGACCTCGTAATTAAAACGCACTGTCAACGCCAGCGTTTACCACATCCATCAGACCGAAGATGGAAAGCGTGTCAAGAAGCAGCTCACCCCCTTCTCCCCCGGCGGGTGGCAAAAGGGTGGAGGTGTCCACTCGAGTGCGCGCCCCCGGAGTACGCTCGCTCAAAAATGCATTTTTTTCAGGCGTGATATTGATGAACTGACAATTAACGCGGATATGGGGTAAACCACACGCAGGGATGCATAGACACGCATATTCTCTTTGATGCACGCTCTGTGTCATCCATGATGCAAGTAGGGAGCAAGAATAATTTTGAAGATGAAAAGTTTTGTATGTGTTGGATGTATAATTAAAGATAAAATCTGGACTGTTCCCATTATTTACGTGCAATATCGATAACTACTAATTATGATTATTTATAGTTTCTTTATTTAGATTATCTATCTTGATTACAAATAATACCTGAATTTGAGAGAGATTATCGATGATGTGCGGTTAAAATTGTGAGTATAGTTGATAAAATTTAACTATATTCATGTTATTTTTTTAAACGTATAGAAATAAAACTTGATAAATAAATCTCGCAAATTAATATCGTTTATTATTACTTTACGTTAATTACTACTTTTCATATAAAATACAATTCAAACAAATGTAAATGTTACCCGTCACTTCTTTATGACAGATTAAACAGGGATTGCAAGCAGTAGTATAGATCTGTTTGAAGAAATTTCTGTTTCGTCTATTATTACGTCAACTTATTTAAGATATACAATTTATGACATATAATCTATGATCTTTATAATATTTCAAATAAAATGATATCCATATAAGAGATGACATCGGAATAAAAAATTAGATTAGATATAGATATTTTCTTTTTAACGTCATGAATCACGCAAGTGTATACGATGTAGAATCCTTCTTAATCTCTATTCTACCCTTTAGATTGAATGGAAAATTTGACAGCAAATGTGACATTCGCGATACTTCTTTTAATCGACACACTTTACATTTTCTGTGTAACGTTTATAATTATATACTGACATTTTACTAATCAAAATTTAACCCAAATCGAAATTAGACCGTCTAGGACATGTCGATAACCTCACATATTGCACATCACGTCACATCGAAGTAATAATATACTTTACAGGATCTAAACACGCCTTTTAATATATGTCACTTGCGCTATAGAAAATCACAGCGTTTTTATCCTAAAAATTCCAAACATATTCTCAGAGATAGCGATAGAGAATACAGAATGTGTACGCGTGTATACGTGGACGAAGCGAGGGAAGGGCACGCGACAGAGAAAATCCGAACCGCGGCACGAGGACACGGCGAAAATAGAATCGCGCGGTGCAATTTAATCCCGCGGACTCCACTTTTGACGCGGCCGGACACATACGCATGATCGAGGTTATTACGACGCGGCGTATTAATTTTCCAAGGGGTAGAAACAATGCCGTTTCGCGGCGGACGAACCTGCGTGCAACCAGGATTACAACACGCGATTCCGCCACCTGCTGCGCGCACTGCACTTTTGTTTATGCAAGCCACGCGCTCGCGCGACGAGACGATCACCGTGCTACGGTGTGATTTTTGTAAAAAGTCGTCCAGTCGCGAGAGTCGAATACTTTCCACTTCCTTACGCGCGACACCTTGCGAAATCTTTCCTCGGCGAAGAGAGATAACGCGGGATTTTCACAGAGAACATTATACTTTCCTAATAACTGTTTACGCGCGAAAATTCGTAAAGCGAGAGCAAGATTATCGATGAAGATTATTGTAGTCTCTATTACGATTGATAATGTACTACTTTATATAATTTGAATCTGAAAACGTAATTTATTAACAAATAAATTTTTTTAAGTTTTTATCGGCATATTGATGACTCTCATTAAAGTGCAAACTTAAATCGCGCATTCTTTTCAAAAAAAAGCTGTTCATTCGTGATATAAAATGCAGAAATTTTTTTTTTGATTTCGCAAAAAATATAAAATTTATTCAAATATTATAGCAAAATATTATATGTATATTAAGCAACTTTTCAGATTTCCTGACACTTGACATTCTAGTTTCCACGATTCGGATTAAACTTTTAAATATGTCTCTTTTTACTATTCACTCGCTAACGATTGAATCGAACTGATTCGCGTGCGCGTGAATAAGTCCTACATAGAGATATTTTCATGATTCTTACAAAGACATTCAAAGGACGAGCATTCACGCACGTTGACGCGCACGATTCACAATAGACTTAAAAACTTTGGAACGTGACACTGGCTACGCAGTATAGCGGAAATACATGAATCACATATCGCACTCACCACGAAGTAGCGATTCTACCGAGCAGGATACGTCGGTCCCGATGTGCCGTCACTGCCGACACCTCAGACGCGCCGATCCTGGACCAGCAGTCACGATAGGGATAACGCGGCGTTGAAACGACGATCATCTGGGCGCACGCTTCGATCGCGAAATCCTCGATATTATATCACCACATCATCCCAACGACGAGCCGCGCATTGTAACACGATAGATATTTAACAGCGCTTCACCATTCACTGAACTTCCTTTCTTTTACGTGGTCCTCCGAGAATCACTTCTCCTCCGCTCGGAACGTTCACTCTCTCTTATGATTTCGCAAAAAATATAAAATTTATTCAAATATTATAGCAAAATATTATATGTATATTAAGCAACTTTTCAGATTTCCTGACACTTGACATTCTAGTTTCCACGATTCGGATTAAACTTTTAAATATGTCTCTTTTTACTATTCACTCGCTAACGATTGAATCGAACTGATTCGCGCGCGCGTGAATAAGTCCTACATAGAGATATTTTCATGATTCTTACAAAGACATTCAAAGGACGAGCATTCACGCACGTTGACGCGCACGATTCACAATAGACTTAAAAACTTTGGAACGTGACACTGGCTACGCAGTATAGCGGAAATACATGAATCACATATCGCACTCACCACGAAGTAGCGATTCTACCGAGCAGGATACGTCGGTCCCGATGTGCCGTCACTGCCGACACCTCAGACGCGCCGATCCTGGACCAGCAGTCACGATAGGGATAACGCGGCGTTGAAACGACGATCATCTGGGCGCACGCTTCGATCGCGAAATCCTCGATATTATATCACCACATCATCCCAACGACGAGCCGCGCATTGTAACACGATAGATATTTAACAGCGCTTCACCATTCACTGAACTTCCTTTCTTTTACGTGGTCCTCCGAGAATCACTTCTCCTCCGCTCGGAACGTTCACTCTCTCTTATATCTGACTCATTCGTCACCGTGCGGAGACGCGCATCGTCGCAACGCGCTTATCTGTCAAAGCGCTCCTCGAATCTGACCATTGGAAAAAAAGTCACGATCTCGCGACAACGTACATGGTTCATTGACAGAACGGAGCGAGAGTAAAGATCCAATCGCGACGGCAGCACGTGGCGCACTGACTCCGCGATCATCTTCCCCACCTCTACCCCCTCCAACGTAACATCGTTTACCCCTACTCACTCATCCCCGCCGCGTCAAGCAGCGCGGCACACTGCGCTTCCCTTACCCGCGGCCCTGAACTATCCCTACTACCCGGCGAGGCGCCGCGCTTCTCTCGTCCCCACCAGCATCTATCCCACCCACGCCCCCATCCCACTCTTCAGAGTTCCCGAGAGTCTTTCTTCCTCGCGGAGTCGCCCTTCTCGTCTTCCGCGGCGATGTGTCTCACGCGACTTGATTCCTTTTTTTTTTTTATCTCTCCCTCTCTTTCTCTCTCTTCCAACCGAGTTTTCTCTCCCCCCGACCCTTTTCTCGCGTTCTCTCCCCTACGCGTTTCGCCCTACGTCCAGCCGTCCGCGATTTCTTCACACGCGCCGTTCAATTGTTTGGAAAATTTTTATATCTTGGCGAAAACATGTCAGGGATTGTGCGACACCATAAAAGTATAATGTAAAAATAAAAACAGTATGTAAATGATGTGATATCGAATCGAGAAAATTTGGGGGAAAGACTCGAAAAAGTTCTGATGAAAATGTACGTATATAATGGAGAGACATAAGGTTTTTTTTTAGATTAATACATGTGACTTGCGATAATAATTTTGATATAATAATTATTATATCAATTAGAATATTTATAAATTTACAGAACAAATTGCACATTCGCAACATAAAGATAGAGAGAAAGACTTTTTATTTAAAAAAAATATCTTAGTTTTTTTTTCTCATAAATCCGCTCGATTAAAAAATTTTACCATTTATTTTCGATCCTTCCTATAAACATTCTAAAACTATTAAGCACGTAAACAAATTTGCTGCATTACGTTTACGTAACAAATATAATTTTTTCTTCATCTCACGATGCTTTATGAGAGAGATACCCTACATGTAAAATGATTCAGTAGGAACGTTCCCCTGTCTGACAGTGATGCAGCGGCTTCTACTTAACCACCTTTCCGCTTCCCATAACATTTAGCTGCACAAAGTGCAGCCTCGTGTTTCTCTGCTCGAATTTTTATCTCCGATCGAACATTGATCGAATATCTCTCGAGCTTCAACTCTGCAATCGGTACTTACGTTTCGACGCGTAAACGCGCCACGTTACGATTATATAATCCTTTTATAATGATCTCATTAAAGTTGGATTGGTTAAGAGTAGAATTTACAAATAATAACACGATTTACTTAAATTTACGTAAATTTCTTAGCAAAGATATTTATATTTTATTCTGACACAGCCCTAGAGGCCATACAATCTCTTTGCAATTTCCTAGAAATCCTAGCTACCTTACTCGTATTTTTGCATGACGAATTATAGAAATTCGAAAATTCTAATGAGAATGACTAATTTATATCGACAGATTTAATTTTTACAAAACCAACCAACTTGATCTAAAGTCCGCCAAGTCGATGCGTTATCTTGTCCGAGACAGTCCGGTTCGCGTATCGACGAGATCCATCGAGGAGGCCACCGAATCTTCCGGGCCCTACCCCACCCCTTGTTAGCGCGAGAATGTAAATCAACTCGTAATAGCATGGCAGCCATGGGGATTAAGCGACGCGCGGAGACTCGGCAGAGGCACGGCGAGAAGGTACTGTCGACACGGCGACGACGACGACGACGACGACGACGACGTCGTCGGCGGCAGCGGCGGCGGCGGCGGTGGCGGCGGCGATAGGAGTAGGTGGAGGTGGGGAAGGGACTCCCGGCCTCTTCCCCTTGTCCCGGAGCATTAGGAGTTCGGTAATAAATCTCGTTGAAAAAACGCTCGCGCGCACGCTCACACACGCGTGTACGCACGCACGTACAAGCGCATACATACATATATATATACACACGCTCACATAGCGGAGGTGGGTCTCACAAGCACTTCTGCTCTCTTCTTCTTCGCGTCTATCTCGTTCGGCTCGTACATTTGTGCTCTCCCGCCACAGTCGCGACAGGAAAGAGAAATACGGAAGGGTGATCGAAGGGATAGAAAGAAACGGAGAATGGACAACCGTCTCTCTCCTTCCCTCGTTCCCTCTCTTTATCACCGCGGCTTAGATCGCCTCCCCGTCTCACGCCAACCTCGTCGCGCACCGACGAGAGAGAGGTCGGCATGATCTATGCACGCCATGCGGAGGCGAGTGTCACGGTTTGCTTGATGCATTGGTCCTCACTTGACCCCTTACTCCCTCCTCTCCATCCTGCCGCCCTCCGCTCCACGCCATTCTTCCTCCTGTCGTTCCGCGGCTGCTTCCCTCCCCCTTCCTCTCCCCTCCCCCTCCCTCCCTCACTATCCGCTATCCAACCCTCTCGTCGTCATCGACCGCGGTGAAAGCAGCACGTTCTCGTGGAAACCCACCGTACACCCACGTGCATATAAGTCGGACGCGGGATGAGAGACCCGTTGAAGGGTGACAGAAGAAAGAGAACGACTGTGTAAGAATGCATCCGCGCGGACGTCGCGGTTCGAGAAGAGGGCAATATCAATTTTCCGGTTTAGAAGAAGACATGATTTATGGAACTATTAATTTCAAACGATACAACTGAACGTAATAAACCATTTAATTAATAAGAGCTTGCATCATGCAAGATTCATATTACTCTCAATTAAAATAATTGATAAATTTTTGTATCTCTGATTTTTAAATAAAACGGATAATTGTACTTTTATTTAAATATATAATCCTATAGAATTAGAGAGAGCTGTGTAGATATAAAGTATGTTGTATTATCGTATAATTATTATTATTATTATCGTGTAATTATTGTGTAAAATAAAGAATATCTTTTTAATATTATACTTATAATTTGATAGAGATTTTGCAACGTGTTACTTCTCTGAAATATATAGTGCTTAATTCTCTCACTCTCCTCTCTCTCTCTCTCTCTCTCTCAAATGCACTTGCCTTATATTTTTATACGAGTAAATAATGATCGATAGTGATCACATCACATTCTTCGCGTTCACTTTCGCAAATCTTGACGAAAAAGTTTGACATCGAGATTTTTAAATGTGTCGCTTTCAGCGACATTGAAGCCGAAAGAGCTTCAGGAGGCGGTTTTCGACTTTCGGCAGACGTGGAGGCGAGGGCAGGAGAGTCCGGGAAGACCCGGAGGGAGCGATCGGAGGGAGGATCCGACGCAAATAGTACGACGATGGTTACATTCTATGGATCAGAGAGCTCGATAGCGTGCCGAAGTCGAGGCGAACGGCAATAAATCCATTTTTCGTGAAGGGTCGGTCGAGGGGCGAGAGCGCGCCGGGGTCTGATTAGCAGCCTGACTCGGCCGTACAGGATGACAGCCGGTGAGTTATAATATTGCCCATCCATCTATTTATCTACTCCATCGCTCCTCTCTTTTCCCCGCCCTGCATCGTTGTCTCGCCCCTTTTCGCGACCGCTCCCCCCCCCCTTCCTCCTCCTTCACCCAACGCGTAAACGCTCTTCTTCTATGCTGCTCGAATATCGGAAACGGCCTGCAGGATCCTGCGTATATACTGAAGAAGAGGATAAATATAAATTAACCGTCGTCGTGCACTACACAAGAGGGATAGTCAGGACAAAGGGGTCGATTCCTGGCCGCTCTGATCCTGTAGAGATTCGCTGATCCTCAACGAAGGGAGACGATTGGCCGCGCGATTTGTCGTACGCAAGGATCGTTGATACATAAAAATGATGATTAAACATTGTGTTCATATTAGTTTCTCGATCGCGAAACACATTTCTACAGTTTAAACGCTGTCGCAAAATTGCGGCAACTACTCTTAATTAAAAAGTATTAATGGGAGAGAGATTTTTTGATGTATATAATAATAGGATGGTCTTTAATAACCAATAACAGTTACTTTTATAATAAAATTTTTTGTCAAGTCTTTGCTAAGAAACTGGCTTTGTATTTCCTTCGAATAACATACTCATATATATATATATATATATATATGCATATATCATATTCAAAGAGCATTCAAAGTGTCACGCTATTCTTGCGTGGCAATGAAAAATCGCGGTGCAACAATAACGCTTGAAATAACGCTTCTTAAATCACCGCGGTCACTTCCGTTCGTGGACTGACGAAGAGAGCACGGGGTTACGGTAATCAAATATTCACGTGCCGTCCCATCGTTCCGCCATAAAACCGGTAGTGGTCCGACACGCCAAGAACCGAGCGTTCATCTCGTATAACAGTAGGAAGATGGAATTAAGCTCGTATGATAACGCGGGAAGGGTGAGCTCTCTCGCAAATCTTCCCGTTGAAAGCGAGTGGCGGGACACCTCTCTATACATTTTGAACTGGAAAGACGCGGCGTCCCGAACTTTCGACGGGAACCAGTTCATATATCTGAAGTATGGTCGCCATAAATAAGCGACCTGTCCGTTTGCTCTGTTCGCTCAACCCTCCTCGCGAATCTCACTCGCTCTTTTTTCTTCGCCCTTTTTCCTTCTCGCACGGACCATCTCCCTCTCTCTCTCTCTCTCTCTCTTTCTCTTCTACTTCTTTCCTTTCCCTCCTCCCTCCTTTGAATTTCCTGCAGTCGTAATATCGGAGCCATGCGAAGCAAAAGCCAGTCGTCGAAGGAAGTATTTCACCAGCGCGGAAGAAGGAAAAATCACAGATTGTTCTCCTTCTCCTCCTATTCCATCTCGTTGTCGTCCAACTCCTTCGAGTGATCGTGCGTGTCAACGGCATTGCAGAATGCAAGGGGGAAGGGAACGGACCATCGAGAAGGGAGAGAGGGGAAGAGAATGGAGAACCACGACGGACTGTGCACGTTCTACGAAATCAATTCTTACGTCCGACATATTTCAGGTTGGCTGATCGTGACTGCACTTGCCACCGAGATCAATTCCCGTGATTGATTGACCGACTAGTTTGTTCGCTTTTTCTATCTCGCTCTTTCTATCTTTTCCTGTCGTATTTATCCCCTCTTTCTCTGTCTCCCTTTTTAGTTTTACGTCGATATTTGCGCAATTATAATCGCCGACTATTACATAAAGACATAAATGATATACTGCTATCACTGTGGATAACGTTGCATTATTGGTACGTATATCGTTCAAACGGACTTGAGAAAATCGATAATACAAATTGCAATATAGTTCATTCAACTGCATTAAACTGTTTGCAAAAATATTGTATTGAACGATGTGCATGCAAAATTGATTACAGAAAAAAAATCAATAATTTTACAAAAAAAAGCGGTATATCAATTTTATCATATTTTAATTAATATATGGAAATTATTTCTTTTCTCAAGTATATCACATTAATTTCTTGACAAGGGCATTAAATAATCGAATGATTAATTATGATTTAACAAAAAACAGATAATGAATTATACTATAATGTACAGTGAAAATGATCATCAATGATCGCGCTTGTCCAATTCAAAAATAATCCACCCTACAAAAGTAACAATTCAATGACAAAAATTTAATTAATGTTATCAGAGTTAGTTGTGCTATAAGAAATGGTAGGACCATCGCTAGTTCGAAACGCAGCATTGTAAGCCATCGTGACCGCAACGAGCCGCAAAATGTGATCGTAATCGCGAAATGAGCCACGTAAACGCAAAGACAAGCCCGTATTTGCGGTGCGGTCGCATTTCTGTAGACTGTTAGCGAGAGAATAAGCGCGAGCAAGCGGGAGAGCGAGCAAAGCGAAGCGAAGCGGAGCGGGAGTGATTTATGCTAAGTCGCTGATGCTGGCGAAACAGGGGCCCCGCTGCCGGGCGGCCATCTTGGACTCCCCTCGTTTCTCCGGGGCCCTCGAACCGATTGACAGACTCGCGGTCGATCCCCGCTTAACGAACTCCCCCTTTCTTCCTGACGCTTTCTTACTCGCCACTACCGGTGTCCTTTCCTCCACCTTCTCTCTTCTCTCCCCCTCCTATTCCTTTCGTACTCTAGCCCTAATAATAAAACATCTTCGGTCTCTTCGTCTTTTGCTTCTATCATTTCTACTCTATTCTCTCCATTACCGCCAAGAGTTTCCGTTAGTCATCGTCCACCTCGCAGCAGGAGGAAATTGATATTCGACTTTTGCACGGAGCCGCTGGCAATTGATGTTAACCTTTCGATTTGAAAGCATAGATTGGGAGTGATTTGTAAAAGTTAATTTCTCGACTAAAGTAATATTTCCGGGCTTCTTGTCATTTATACTTGTTTACATCGTAGGTCACTCAAACACACAGATTTGAAAACAGACTGAATAGAACAAGCATAATGTTGCAAATATTCTCGGTTAATTTATGAACAAAAATTGAAACCGATATTATTTCGATGAAATAGAGTCTAATTTTAAATGTACTACGCGCATACACAGTAACACAAACTATCGCGTTTTCGTTTTCACGAAAAAGATGTGAACATCAAAATACAAATTCATTTACTTAAACAGTGTCGATATCTACTTAGAACAATATCTTTCAATGCATTACAAATGTCGTCAACTCTACGCCCACCAAACTCCTCAAAGAGTTTTTACGACATCTTTTAGAGATCTTTTCGTCGTTATTTTAAGCGTTGTGTTGGCATAATTTCATCCTAACAATTTTCATTGTTCCAATTAAAGATACTGATACCGACATAAACATATTTCATCGGCAAATCTCACTCTCAAATTTTTACAACTGTTATGCAACATTGTTCCAAATACCGGAGAGCGCGGATCTTTCAATTGCACCCAACTCGTAAATATTTGGCCGGTGTCGGCGTAACTTTAGCCGCTGCTCGTTCCTCGCCAGCAACCTCTGACGCCAGCGGCTGTTCCTTTCGCCCGCTTCAACCGTGAAATCCGCGCGCGGCCGTCCGTTCTGATTTCTGTCCGTCAGCGTTGGTCAGATTTACGACATCGCGCGAGGGGCCCTGGTTGCCGAGCGGGCCCAAGGGTCCTGGCGCAACAATGAAACCACGCCATTTGTCACAGAGGCGCTTCCTCCGTTTCTAATAAAATGTCCTACCGTCCTACCGTCCTACCATCGTAGTCGTCGTCGTCGTCGTCGTCGTCGTCGTCGCAATGTCGTGCTGCACCATGCAGCACGGATCGACCTTTGCTTTTTCTCCACAGATCGTGATCTCTCGAAGAGCCTTTCCGTTACGACCCCACCTCCCTCTCTCTTTCTTTCTTCCTATCCGTCTCGCTCCAATGCCTCGTTCGGCGGCTCTCCTCACCCACTCGTGGTCCCAGATGACCGAGAGAGAAAGAATCGCCAGAGGAGAGTAGGAACCGCCGCAGTGGGATACGAAGTGCCTACGTCCATACTTTCACATGCCGGCACAATGCACCAGACCATCGAGGAATTGTCATACAAATTGTCGCTTATTCAGCGACGATAGTGAAGCGACAATGCATCCGCGTGCAGGCCTACCGACCTGGGGTCACTGTGCGAGACTACGGACACTGTGACCGACCATGATCAACGAATGGGTGTTCCATGGATATCGAATATCGAAGACATAGAAGTCGGAGAGAAAAGAGAAATAAAAGAAATAGAATATTATTTAAATAATTTAATTAAAATTTATTTAAATTGTTAGATATAAGTATCTATATAAATATTTAATTATTGGAATATAATTTTATTTTTATTTGAATAAGTTATTTATATAATAATTATTCATTTTCTGTGTAATAATTGTGTGTGTGTGTATTAATCAAATAATATAATAACATGATTTATTCAAGTAACTTAATGCTAATATCGTGATACTAGCTGATTGTTGAAAAATATAAAAATCATATTTTGTCTCCACAAGATTACATTGCTCATCGATCATCGACAAACGTCGTTGAAACATCAATACGTGCGTCACTCGATAATCAGAACGTTGTAATTTATAATACAACGTGACCTTATCACATCGTAGAAGGAATCTGTCTCTTTAGAAACGATCAGAGGGAAAGTCTAATTAGGAAACACAATATGAATTATGATCTTAAACGCGACGATAAAAACAAGCGCCGCATTTACTAGGATTTATATGGTATAGAATTTATGTCATATTAAAAGTGATCCAAGGATAGTTCTTATTCATCGTATGACGAATTTCTTACCGTATCTAATTATATAAAAACTCTTTGTATTGAGAAAGAGAGAGAGGAAGAGGAGAGAGAGGGGAGAGGGGGGAGAGAGAGAGAGACAGCAAGAGAGAAATGATTATTCATACAATTATTAGAGTAGAACCGGTAATATCAGATATCATGATTATCTAAGATTGACTATATAAAAATTGACAACGCGCGCGATTACAATCTAATTTTTCAATAAATAAAAGTACAGTATAATAAATCTTTCAGATATTTTCATAATATTGTTGCTCTTTTATCTATATGTGTATGACATAATTTCTAAGAATATATTTAAAATTAATATATTTTTATATTTTTTATCTCTCTCCTTTTATATTTTTTATTATATATGACCGAAGGGTTCGTTCGCTGGTGAAGAGCAGAAGCAGGACCCAAGTATAATTCTATCGACATCAGAAACTGAGTCTTGCCTCGCTCGGCCAAAAAGAGTCAGCGAGAAAGATGCAAAAGGAAGAAAGAGCTCGCGGAGAGAGGTGAGATGTCCGAAAGAAAGCAAGAGATACAGAAATTTTGTGTGTGTGTGTGTGTGTGTACCGGTAATATCAGATATCATGATTATCTAAGATTGACTATATAAAAATTGACAACGCGCGCGATTACAATCTAATTTTTCAATAAATAAAAGTACAGTATAATAAATCTTTCAGATATTTTCATAATATTGTTGCTCTTTTATCTATATGTGTATGACATAATTTCTAAGAATATATTTAAAATTAATATATTTTTATATTTTTTATCTCTCTCCTTTTATATTTTTTATTATATATCTTTATGTGCATATGGGAAATATCAATATTATTCTTTTTGTATTTTTTTACCTACAAAACTGTTCGAATTGCTAATGTGCGAGTTGTGAGCGCGACCTTGAAAGATAGTCAAATTGATACTGCGGTATGTGCTAGGGCAATTTTTTTACTGTTATTCGGATAAACGTATAGTTACAGAATACTAAATTGGCATCTTGCATTTATCGAAGCGTGTATATAATGCATCGATGTATGTACATGACAAAGTGCACGGTCGCGTCATGCTGATTCTCCGAATCATTAAGACGCGACCTCGGTCGTGTAACCCTCGTCGTCATCGTCGTCGTCGCGTACTTTTTCTGTTATCGATCACAGCATCGTTCGCAACGACGCCGCTTATCGTTTATCTTATCACCATAGATGCATCGGCAAATAGCAAGGAACATTGAGCTTGGCCGACGCTTAACCTTTCGTAGTTTCGAACATTTTAGTGTTCTCGCGCAAAATGTCATAAATGCTACAGAATCTTTTCCGATACCATGTCAAAGCTATATTTCAATTAGAACAAAATAAATAAAAGCTCAGAAAAAAGAGATATATATTTCTTGCATTATTGTGGAATTGCTGATATGATTTCAAGAAAGCTATACGTATGTAAGAAGTGAAATTTCCTTTTAAAAAATCTCTGCACTCGTACTCATATAATATAATAACTTTAATAATATATTAACAGATAGTACAAATAAAAGACATTTACTTTTACTTAGTTTTATTAAACTCTATGTTTATAAATTTTTGATGTTTGACTCTAACAAGATGCTTAATACTAATTGTAAATTTGCAAACTATGAAAAAAAGGATATCTGATAGGAAAAAATAATTAGGATGTTTTATAATCATAAAAGAGTGGACACATAATTTCAGTATAGCACAATAATGTTATCCAAGACATGGGATTAGGGTATAAACGACAACAAGAAAATCGTTCCCGGTAACGATATTTTTTGCTGCGGATAAATAAATTAATCTAGTGAGACTATGCGTGTAATAAAAATGAGACTAGTTTCGGCTATAGAAAGAATTAACGGTAGTTAGACCGTCATGGCTGACTGCCGCTTTATAAACGAGGATCATCTACAGTTCTCAGTCGCCAGTTTTTTTTTCTTCCCAAAACGTCACCGTCGATATTTATGGCGAACCATAGAGGACCGAAGGGTTCGTTCGCTGGTGAAGAGCAGAAGCAGGACCCAAGTATAATTCTATCAACATCAGAAACTGAGTCTTGCCTCGCTCGGCCAAAAGGAGTCAGCGAAAAAGATGCAAAAGGAAGAAAGAGCTCGCGGAGAGAGGTGAGATGTCCGAAAGAAAGCAAGAGATACAGAAATTTTGTGTGTGTGTGTGTGTGTGTGTGTAAAAGAGAGAGAGAGAATTTGAGAGAGAGAGAGAGAGAGAGAGAGAAAATCACTGGAGCATTTCCCCAGCAATGTCGTGGTATTAGCGAAGGAGAAAGAAAAGGCATCTTGTGGTAAGATGTTATAATGAAGCGACCTCTGATATCACCATTCAAGGTTATTGTCCATTGAAGTAACACAGTAGCATTAACCTCGCAAATTTACACGCTATTTTTTCTCTCTCTCTTTCTTTCGGGGTCCGGCAACTCTTTAGTATCTTCTTTACAACCAGCCGGTATTACCTAGCACGCGAGCTTGCATTAGTTAACACGTGAATGGAGCTCTGTCAATGAATGGCATTGTCAATTCACCTGGCAACTATTAGCCGCAAAGCATGAGAAAAATATCGTGTGTTGCGAATAGCTGGGCTTTAAATTCAGATTTCACCATAATTTTATGCAATGTTAAATAATTTCACCCCAAAAATTATTTAGATATTAATTGAAATAAAATGTAATTAAACAATTTACTGTAAATAATGTATTACATCTTGTGATTAAATAATTATTTGATGCAAATAAACATATAATTATTTTAATTAAAAGAGTGGACACATAATTTCAGTATAGCACAATAATGTTATCCAAGACATGGGATTAGGGTATAAACGACAACAAGAAAATCGTTCCCGGTAACGATATTTTTTGCTGCGGATAAATAAATTAATCTAGTGAGACTATGCGTGTAATAAAAATGAGACTAGTTTCGGCTATAGAAAGAATTAACGGTAGTTAGACCGTCATGGCTGACTGCCGCTTTATAAACGAGGATCATCTACAGTTCTCAGTCGCCAGTTTTTTTTTCTTCCCAAAACGTCACCGTCGATATTTATGGCGAACCATAGAGGACCGAAGGGTTCGTTCGCTGGTGAAGAGCAGAAGCAGGACCCAAGTATAATTCTATCAACATCAGAAACTGAGTCTTGCCTCGCTCGGCCAAAAGGAGTCAGCGAAAAAGATGCAAAAGGAAGAAAGAGCTCGCGGAGAGAGGTGAGATGTCCGAAAGAAAGCAAGAGATACAGAAATTTTGTGTGTGTGTGTGTGTGTGTGTGTAAAAGAGAGAGAGAGAATTTGAGAGAGAGAGAGAGAGAGAGAGAGAAAATCACTGGAGCATTTCCAGCAATGTCGTGGTATTAGCGAAGGAGAAAGAAAAGGCATCTTGTGGTAAGATGTTATAATGAAGCGACCTCTGATATCACCATTCAAGGTTATTGTCCATTGAAGTAACACAGTAGCATTAACCTCGCAAATTTACACGCTATTTTTTCTCTCTCTCTTTCTTTCGGGGTCCGGCAACTCTTTAGTATCTTCTTTACAACCAGCCGGTATTACCTAGCACGCGAGCTTGCATTAGTTAACACGTGAATGGAGCTCTGTCAATGAATGGCATTGTCAATTCACCTGGCAACTATTAGCCGCAAAGCATGAGAAAAATATCGTGTGTTGCGAATAGCTGGGCTTTAAATTCAGATTTCACCATAATTTTATGCAATGTTAAATAATTTCACCCCAAAAATTATTTAGATATTAATTGAAATAAAATGTAATTAAACAATTTACTGTAAATAATGTATTACATCTTGTGATTACATAATTATTTGATGCAAATAAACATATAATTATTTTAATATTCTGAATAATAAATCATATATGTATATTTTTCTCTCATAAACTTTTTTATTATTTTGTCCTCTAACAAGATTACTAGCAATTTATTAGAAATTTCTTCCGCATTCGTCTTTTCGTGAACTTGATAACAACGTGCAAATGAAACAAGTACCTGTGCGGATAAAATAGATATATAAGATTACTTTTGACGATTCGAGACCGGGTTCACGCAACCCTTTTAATTTACGAGGCTGGAAAAGCCTGTTGGACAGGTGGAACGAGACCGGTCGAAGGCGCGTTACGCATTATTTCAGGCTCATTGGTCTTCAAAACATTGAAGCTTCCTGCTTTGTGCGACAGTCACGTTACGTTCCGAAACACGCAATCATCCAGTTTATCGCGTCAATATTCATCGCGAGAAAACACGAAAGACTTTTTTCGAGGCGATTCTGCCCAAGGCGACGTTTCCGATAGTTTCTACAGAAATTTTATACGACGATTTCTAAATGCGTGCACTTCGAGGAGGTCCAAAGAATTGAGAGATTTATCGTCCGTCGTTTATTATAAATATAAAAAACGAGTTAAACATCGTGGGTGGTTAACTAAATGTCACGATAAATCGCGGAATCATTATTATATAGCGTCTTTCATAAAAGATACCAGAATTTTAAAAACACGCCACTTCTCTGCGGAATAATATAATGTTATCAAATTGTAATCCCTGCCAGATATATCTTGTCACGGATACTAAAAGACATATCTTGTATTTGCTAATCTTTAGTGTTAAAAGGATCTCGTTGATATAATAATTTTGTAAATTAAATATTATTGGAAATATTATTGTATTTATTATATATATTAAATTAAAACTAATATTTATATTTATGTTCCACATTAAACATTTATTTTTCAAATATCAAACATCTTTAAATATTAAAAAGCATGACATTATATCTATTATATATCTGTTATATCTGTACAGACAAATTAATTGAGAAACAAGATTTATTCATGAGATGTGTCCTCTTTCACGTTATTATCGTTTATAAAATATATATTCTTTTAAACAGATATGACTGTGACAACACATTGTTTCAATTTGTAAAAAGCGAGTTATATCACTAAACACGATGACGTATGCTATTCCACATTTTTCAAATTCTAGAAGTCCGTTTTAATTATTAAGTGGGTGACATGAGAGGCGCCATGCTTATGCTGGAGAAAGTATCAAAGATAGGAAAAGGATATTCCGATGAAAATATCGTAAAACGTTTTACAACCGACATAAATAGTGAACGAGAGTAAGAGCGACTTTCGTCGCTATGTATGTATTTGATGCCGCTCACAAGCGTCTAGATGCATCTAAGAACTAGAAGCAGGTACGTATTGAGTGACAATTGTACTGTCAGTTCTTTCATCTCATTATTAATTAACACAACAAGCTTCTCAAATTGACTGTTATTCTTAAGTTAAATTTTGCAATAAATAAATTTTAACATAATTGACAATTTTGATATTGCAAGAATTTTATCATTGACTTATTTGAGAAAATAAGATCTATAGAATAAGAATATAGAAAATATAATCAAATATATAGAAAATATAGAAGATTTTATCTTTAGAAAGAATTTTCAAAAAACGAAGAGATTGTGTGTGTGTGTGTGTGAATTTTTATATGTCACATAGCTTTATGAACAATAGTGATATAAAAATTCTATATTGAAAAATAACAATTATATCCTTTCAAGATACATTAATTCGAGAAACTCTCAAAAAATATGGTTTTTAAAATTTATCTATATTCAACGTATCATCGATTTCAAGAACTATATAATTCATGGAAAAATTATAACTGTGCGGTAAACCAATGGGATAAAATTATATTACATTTCAAAAAAGACAATGCGCATTACACGATCTCTCTTTCACGCGCGGAAATACTTTCTATATATACATATATGTATATATATGTCATTGCCAGCTAAAAATCTCGTGTATCAGCCCACTCCCTGCTGCCGGTGAAATATTATTTTTAATATTTCCCGTGTAACGCTGCGAGAATTCAGGCCATTAATTAATTTCGAACCACTGTGTACCGTTTTGAATGGGAACTGTCAGACGAGCGCCATCGCCCGCGAAAAATTATCGCGCATAGTCGCAATGTCGATTTCCGCGAAAACAAACAGAAATCCGGCGATCTATCCCGATGCGCCGCTTATTTAGCGGAATTGCCCATCGTGTCGAATTATTCGAAACTAATTCTGTCACGCCGCTGCGCGCAATAGTAAACATCCTTTATAGACCAACCAACTGGTCGTAAATGCACCGAGCACAAGGTGCGTGAACCACGAAGATTGTCTCCGAGCCTAATCGTACGCGAGTGAGTGCCTCGCTCTGGTCCGGCCGGTTATACGATATCATAAAAGAAATCACGTGAGAAGGAGGGAGAGAAAGAAAGAGAGAGAGAGAGAGAGAGAGAGAGAGAAAGACGCACGGACGGATAGACGGATGGACGTGCGTACGGACCGATCAGGTTTAGGCAGCTGTCTGCAACCACGTCACTCAAGCTCACCGTCGGCCTCGCAGTGGAATGAATGCCTTTCATTATGAGCGTTATCGCCTGCCCAATCTCCACAACCCTTTCTGCTTCTTTCGAGCTGCTCTCTTTTCTCCGATTCCCCGTAGACTCTTCGCTGCGGCCTACCTCCTCATTTTAGTCCAAAGACTCTCTCCTCCCGCGATAGGCATAAACGAACAGGCGCGAGTGTATGTGATAAAGCGAATGTGAAGAGAAGAAAGCGAAGCCTATATACGCGAGTCGAAAGGAGAGCGGCGGAAGGAACGTAGCGGTTGTTATCGTTTAATGTACCGGAATACTCTCTTATACCTGCTCGCGAGATTTATTGTGGATAAGCTTTGTTGGGTCTTTTTTTGTCACCGAGGCATTCCGCTATAGGCCTGATTGCTCGACAAGGTTGAGAATAACAATAATTAGCCGAATAATTGAGAAAAAAATATTCACTACAATTTTTAACCATCGCGAAATGTAAAAAAGGAACAAGAAAAAATCACATAATTCTGTTTAAACTATTTAAAGTTTATCTTCATCTTCCTTGCACTTTATAGAGACGTTTCATTAAATATCTTATATATATCGATATTAATATCGTAATTTTTTATATATAAAAATAGCAAAAGATTAATATCAAATGATATGACAGTTGTGTATTATAATAAATTCTTGCTCACACGTATACATATCATATTCAAAATATTCCTGTTTCAACCGATAAAAAAATATATTCCGCTACATTATTCACAGCGCATCTCAGTACTACTTTAATTATTCCCGACGAAAACAGCCGCGAGATAAAAACCGCTTCTCGCAAATTATCAGACTCAACGACGCATGACTAGCACTACTGTCAGTGGCTCATTATCGTTGAATGAATAATTGAGTTATAATATGCCTATCCCAGATTACACTGATCTCTTATACTACCTCCGTTGATTGTCGGTTACCGGTTCGTTAGTGATGCGTCGGCAGTCTCGCTACGTGATCGCAGCTCGTTCGAATAAGCACACGACAAGGTGCCAAACAATTTTTTCATGTCAATCGTCGAGATTAGCAAGGCGAAACGAAATGCGATTTTAATCGTAACGGCGATCTATCGGGATGTTTCACCGCAATATTGATAGTTTGTCTGACGAATGAATAGATACATATTTCTCAATCACATATATATCGGTGAAGAAAGTTAATCGCGTCTAATTCATATGTATGTTGCATAAAATTTGCATGTAAATGTTAATTAATTTATTCCGCGTATATATTACATATGTGCGCTCGTCGCTCTTTGCTCACATTTCTTTTAGATTCCTATTTCATTGACATTTCAATTTCTTATTCTATTTTTTTTTTTTTCTCTCTTCTTTTAATCTATCCCTACCTCGCTCTTTTTCTTTGCCTCATTCTCTTCTTCGTAAAGATTCAAGCGCGTTGACCACGCTTAAAGACAGCAACGCAACGTTTTCGTGGGAGCGGAAACCGATCGTGCGGCGCGCGGAAATATCAGCTGCGGCCTCGTTATCCGGAAACGGTTTAACAGGCGTGGGTGGCGCGTTGATTTCTCAGACTGCTACGTACTGAGCACTTTTGGTCATCTCGATGCAATTTAACTCTTCATAAACCGAGACAATTCAAAGCATGCGATTTATTTCAAGCGACATGTCATATATACCGTCATATATTGGCGCATGCAATCTTTCAGATAGTATATTAATAATTTCGGATCATATCTATTCTTGATAAAAACGATTTTTAGATAGATATTCTTTGATTAAAATAATTTTCCATTTATTTCAGAAACAATTGCGCTACAATATCATTTATGTATTAAATACACAATGACACCCACATACACTTCACTCTATAAATCCCTTTTTGCATTTTTCCAACAATCATTCTATAAAAGTGGAAAAATGTGATCACACTTTTAACCTTTGAATATTGAAATACTTTGCGTGCTGCTGATGACAATTAAAATCGCCTTGTACTGTTCACGTCAATTTTTAATTTCTGCGGATATTCGTAGCGCATGTTATGTTTCGTCGTCAGTAAACAGCCAATAGGCTTCACACGCAGATAGATACCAAATTTTATAAACCGTCAAAAGAATCGTGTGCGTCCCCTTTCCACACTTTCAAAATATGATATGGTCGGCGCAACAATCGATTAATAATCGAGTTTAATTCTTGTCACAACTGTCCGAGAAGGGTTATATTTCAGCTCGCGGCCGTCAAAGCGAATATACGCCCTTTTCACGGATAATATTACTGACAATTAGTCGATCCCCTATCTTTCGCAATCAAGTATTCTCACTCACGAAAACCAGTTTACGAGTCTTTGATGCGCTGCAGCAACACACGCTATCATCGACCGAGTTCATCCTCCGGTGACGCGCTGCAAATCTCACGTTCACTATACAAGCAATGTGAATGCGACGATATCGAGTCTGGACAAGCCGGACACTTTGACACTCGGCTTCCTAATGATCGGTAAGCTGCCTACCGGAGAAAAAGACGGTTTTCAATGCCGATACGATAGACATAGACCATTTGATCGACGCATCGTCTCGCGGCATTCGACGCCTATTGTATGCACTCGTCTCAACTATATTCGCCGATTCAACTTGTTTCATGGATTATCTCCCGCACGGCGGATTCACATCTGACGTGTTAGAAAGTGTCCTATCATTTCCGCAACGACAAATGGTTATCGTTTAAAATTAATGGCTGTGGATTATTATCGGATGAGAGTCTCGAAAAAGTTTTATTAATATTTTGTATATATATTATTATATGTATATGTACATAACATTAGGAAAAGATTTTTCTATTTTAGTAATAATTTAGAAATTAATGAATAATATTCAAACAATTAGTCACAGTCTAATATAATGCGATATGATGCATGAAATCAATTAATCAGCATTCAAAATCGATATATACTTTGTCGATAATCAATCACACAAGAATATTGATTTTCAATCAAATTCGACTCATTAAAAGCCAGAGTTACATAATTACAATAATAATTGAAATGACAAATTAATAAAAATGTTGTATTATATTCTTATGTTAAATTTGATCACCGTAAATCATAATCCTAATAGTATTGCATATATACAAAAAAAAGTTATCAAAATTGCGAAAAGCAAAAACATCTTTTAATAATCCTCCTGTCATTTTAGAAAAGCTCAGAGAACAATCACATGCACACATGCATAATTTCGAAACGTGTGTATCACAAACACATGAAATATTATATAGGCAAGGATTAAATCAACAGAGAACGAGCGCCAATTTTTTCTCATTGTAAACTTATTTCCTTCACCGTATACGCGAGTGGTCGTAGATCTTTCGCGATGATCGCACGAGTGCGCAAAGCCAATTGGCTGCGTTTCTTGCGGCACACCGTCGCTCCGAGCAATTGACTTTGATCCGTCCGTGTGCGCGCCTAACATTGAACGCAATTACGCTCAATTTACAATGCCCCCTCCCCACCTCATTCCATCCCCTCCTCCCCCTCACCCCTTCGCGCTGTCCGCCGACCGGACCGGTAATCGCCCGTATAGGTGGACAGGGCTGCGTATCGATTGCTTTGGGATTCTATCCGATATTTCGAACGTAACCAATTAACGCGCCGGCACGCGAGTGCGACGCGTGGATTCGCAAATGTACGTTATCACGACCGTTATGATTTTTCATGGAAAGCGACCCGTCAAACGCTGCATATACCGAATCGCCCATTCAACACGAATCAACGTTTTAAAAGATTGTAACTAAACTTTTCGAGACAATTGTAATCAAACGTTTCAGCGAGAAAAATACAACTTTCTTCTTCTTATTCTTTTTTTTCTTTTTAAATGCATCGTTTTACATAAGTGCGATCAAGAATTCAAATGTATTTTATATGAAGTGTTTGTTGTTTTTCTTAATGTTTTAGCTTATAAATGCATTTTTTTATATTTATTATATGAGAAGAAAGAGAGAAATAGAGAGACCCTATGCATAATATTCTAAGATTCTACAAATCATTCTATAATTTAGATGCTGCAACTATTATAAGTTAGAGTTTTAATCTTATTGATTGTTTAATCTTGTTAAAATTTCAATTCAATGATTTTTAGATAATATATACATTTCTTCAGATTTAAATATATATGAATCATCCGTGTTTGAGCCATGGAATAAAAGCCAACGAAGAAATAGCTAGAGACGCGACACCTGCCATCTCATCTTGAACGCAACCCCGCAATCATCCACGCACGAACATCACGAGCCGCAAAAATTTATCGGTCGCGCCGACGCGGCAATTCGTAATTTTCATCTTGACTCCTTTCAGTCACGGTATCGACGGACCCGAGGAGAGCTCTCAGAACGCTCTGAGACGTGGCATGAGAGTCTCTCTCTTTTTCTCTCTCTCTCTTTTTCTCTCTCTCTCTTTTTCTCTCTCTCTCTTTCCCGTGATTCTCGGTACGAGCGTGATGATGCGGCGGGGTAGCGCCGAGAGCGTATAGGCTGTTTCGTGCTCAGTCACCGTTAAAGCCCGCGGATTCGAGTGGACGTGACTCTTCGTATAATATTACATCCTATTAGGGACCGGAGTAACTGCCGGGCGAAACGCGACAGCGGACGATAAACGGAAGGGGCAGTGCCTCAAGATGCGTGCTACCCAGCCGTCACACGTGAAATAATATGACATTTCGTGGCTAAAACGTACGATCCCGCTATCCGCCTATTTAGCGTGCATTGCGGGTTCGGATACTTGCATTATGCGTATGTCGGAACATTGGTGTATTCGAGTATTCGCACTCCGCGTCCCGCCCGCCAGGGTCCAATTACTTTTATTCTCGCGTCCCTATCATCGTATCATGCCGATCGCGCCGGGAGATTAGTTTTCTTAGCCTGTTCGCTCTATCACTATGAGCCTTTCCAAGAGTTGGATGCACGCAAACGCGAAAAGAGAGGGAAAAGAAAAAAAAGATTGTGTCACTAGATATATAAATCTAGAAATTTTTCTATAGAAATTATACACGATTCTATAAAAGTCAGTAGTTTAGAAATTATTTGAATGTATGATAGATAATAATGTTTTTAATTCTTCATTCTTTGTATTAGTTACAGATTTTTTTTATCAACTTGTATGTGTATGTGCGTGGGTGTGGATTCAACTTTATATAAAAATTTAATCGATTCTTTAAAAAATAAGAATAAAATTTGTCATTTTTAAAATATATTTTCTGGAAAGATATAAAGATAAAACTAAAGTTTATCTCTCTTTTTAAGAAAAAAGATGAAACTGCAATTTTCATATATTATAAATCTGTAAAATGCTCATTCATTTCCATCTTGTTTGCTCTCGTTATTGTGCAGAGATGACCGCGTTTTGTATCAGTCTAAATTTTGTGATATACATCGTGTATCCAGGAAGTAAAGTAATAATTCACAACGAAAGCGAAAACATTATGCAACGATTAAACGGATGTACCTATTTAATTATTAATTACTTTATTGTGTAAATAATTGACGACATAAAATTTTAATTATTATATTTAATACTGCTTAATATTAGCCATAATAAATTGTAATTTATTATTTATTATCTGCCAGATTTTGTTTAAAGAAAGAATATACTTTCCGAATATGTTTTTATACATATACACATAAAAATAACACAAAACATAGTAAGCATATCCTTTCTTTACACGAACTCTGACAAATGCAAAATAATAATAAATCATAAAATTAATTATAGCTTATCTTAAGTAATATTAAATAATTGGAAAATTTTCTATATATCGATAGTATCATTCATTATCATACTCCAGTTAAGAATATTTATCTTTTTCATAGCACACAGTTTTGATCAATGTAATGCGCGTTGTCATCTGTTCGAGAAAATCCTGAGGAAAAGGCAGAAGAAAAAGTAGTAAGCAAGAGACGGCATCGCGCTCTTTCGAGGGGATGGACGGGCGGAGCGGATCGCACCGAAGGAAAATTTCGACTATAAATAGCAGTGTATTCTAAACGAGGTACAGAAAGCGCATTGGATCTAAATTATGAATTTCATCAGCGGCAGTCTGCCGTTTCATTCCGCGTTTTAGCCTCCCCCCTGACGGCTCCGCCGTCTTGTCTCTCCTATGCCCTCCTCTTCATCTTCCGTGAACTGGCTGGCCGCGTCGCCCCCTTACCGTCCCCCTTCCACGCAGCCTCCTTTGCTGCCCCCCCCCCTCCGCGCGATACCTTTTAGCGCGCGGGCACGGGAGATGAAAAGTTCTGGCGAAGACATAAAAATGCGGCGCTGCATTTCCCTTTTAAAATAACGCCCTTTGCTCTTTTTTCAGTTTATTATTATCAAGTCGTGCAGCTTACATTCTCCGCTCTCGGCCTTCGCCACTCGTCCCTCGTCCACCCTCTCGCCCTTGCATCGAAGATACCAACGGCGCCTTAGGCACATATAACACGCTAAAACTACCCTCTTGCTCCCATCCCGCGCTCGCTTTTCTACTGCTCCTGCGCGCGAACCGTAGAACTGTATTTTCGTATATAACTTTGTGTTTAGGAAGTTTCTGTTATGAGAATTAACGCCTCGTGTTTATCTAAGTACGAACGAAAGGCTGTCGTATCCACGCGATCGCTTTTCAAAATATTTCGAGGACGATTGATATCGATCGGTTGCGATGATCTTTGTTTCACAATTTCACAATATAAGTAGTAATTTACGCATTCAAAAGTTATTTCACAAGACTATTGGCTTTCAAAAATATCTAATGGTAACATTTACCAAATGCTAATAGCATCTCTCTTAAGATTAATAATAATTAATCTTGAAAAATACACGATTGATGAAAAAAGGATTGACATAAAAAAAGTAAACATAATTATAAATAATGTTAAATTTGAATCGTTTTATGATATACTTCAATTTTTTTTTCGACATTATTGATATATTTTATAAATAATCGTGTCGTTTCTGCGAACATTAAATTTCTCTCTCTCTCTCTCTCTCTCTTGGAACTCTTAATGCGCTCATAAACGTTTTATGTCTTAAGCGTAATAATGCTGCCGAAATTTATGTATATATAGTTGAAAATGATTATAACAAATTAGAGCGAGCACTGCGGGAGGAAAATTTCTCTGCTGAGTGAATGTGAAAGCCGCCGTGACGGCTTTACTTACAACTCTGCGTCATCCGTGAATCATCCGTGATCGGCTTCTACCTGTCGCTAGGTATACGCATTTGATATAAATAAGAGAGTCGGGAGGGAACGAATAAAGAGAGGAGGTGAAAGAAGAAAACGATGAAGAGGAGGTTTTTTCGGGCAGCCGCAGACATCGTGTCCACCTTCCCAATAAATAACGAGATAATCTTCAGTGAAATCAGGCGAGTTATGTCCGCCATAAAGATTGACCCGCGTTGTGGATACGCACAGGTAAGATCGCACGTGGAAGGAGCGCACGCACACTAACGCGAATGATTTACCGATGATTATCGAGCATTCCTGATTTTCTGAAACAGCGAGGGAAAGAAAGGGGAAGGAGTCTCTATCTCTCTCCTGGAAGGATTTTGAATGAAACAGGAGGCAGTATCACGTTCCCGTTTCACGACAGGTTTAAAAACGACATCGTAGCTTTGAGGCAGATAACACCAAAGGATAGAAAAGCGTGTCGTTTCGTCGGAAATTTAGGAAAGTAAATTCTTAATAACCGACGTTTAAATATCGCTCCGCAAACTGCTATTTTCTCGTCCAACCTATCTTTTACTGTTTAAGATGATGGCTAAAAACGCATTGCTCGTGTAAAAATAAATTATATAATTCTGTCCTACTTTTAAGCTCTCAAAAGTGTTCCGCCACGATCTTAATAACATAATCATATATTACGTTTCATAATAAATATTATATATTAGACATTTATTAAAATAATAATAAATTTCAGGAACGCGCATATTTCGACATGATAATCAAATAGAACGTTGATAATATTATTATTATTAGCATTAGATTTCTTTCTCAAATGGATGTATTCTTTTGCAATCTATCGTTGTGCAAGATTTGTGATATACAGGGTGTCCTAAAACTACCGTATTTCCTCTTAATGACAGATTCCTTAGAAAATTTCAAGACGAAAATCCTAATACAAAAATACGAAACTATAATAGTTTTTAAATGGGAAACGATTATATTTTACGAATGACAGGGCTGAGATTTCGCGCGCTCAGGCACGGCGAAATAGTAGACACTTTCGTGGTAACATTGATCGATCACTTTGACAGCTGAAGTTGAAACATGTCACAAATTTTTACTTGAATCATTTTTGAGATGCCTTTAGTTCTTGCATCCATTACTCGTAAAAAGAATATATTAATGCAATGCGTAGAAAAGGGAAAACATATAATGACAATACTATTGTAAATTTATACAATAACCATAATATCATAAAAAGAGCGCCCCATTCATAGAGCATTTTTTCACTTGTTATTTTGCCGTGCCTGAGCGCGCGAAATTTCAGCCTTGTCATTCGTAAAATATAATCGCTTCCCGTTTAAAAACTATTATAGTCTCGACATTTTTGTATTAAAATTTTCGTCTTGAAATGTTCTAAGGAATCTGCCATTAAGAGGAAATACGGTAGTTTTAGGACACCCTGTATACTTATGACAGTTCTATTTATGACAGCTGTAAGTAATTACACAAGTAAAACCAAATAAACGGCAAAGAAAACTTATTCTCAAAAATATATTGTAACATGTCAGCTTAATAGATTTACTAATCAAATATTATAATAAAATGTAATAAATTATAATAATTATTAATCAATTTATATTTTGTAGATATATAATAGATATATTATATTGAGAAAATATAGATATATTATTCTGAGAATGATAGAGAAAGTTATAGTGCGCAATCGTATATTCAAAAAATTGATTTCCAAATATTTTAGCGAAATATCAGACCTTATATTTACAAATAAAAGGAAATTTTCATAAAGAATGTTAGCGGATATGTGTATTTCTTCTTATAAATTCAAAATATAGCTATCAAGATACAACACACACTATTCTCCAATCCCAGCAAAGTTCAAGTACACTTTTCCAGTTTCCAAATATCAGCCGATAGAAACTTTACAAACTTTATTCGAAAGCCATATATACACGCAGTTAAGAATCAGAAGCACATCTCAGCTAGTGTTTAGTAAAAAAGTCGAATTTTGAATCGCAATGTAGAGAATTTTAAAGAGTTCTATAAAGGAGAAAAATTCGTTAAATCAAAATTATTCACGAAAGACTTGCTCAATCAAGCCCAAAAACTGCGTTAACATCATCCAGGTCTTTCGAGCGGTCTGCGAGATTCGAGACAAAGGGCGATCTCGAGTTCGTCAGTGACGCGACCTTGAATTTTATGACCGTGTGACGCGAGGAAGCTGGCCCCCCGGCTGATCCAGAGGCGCTGCGCGGTAAATCTATTTATAGGCGCCCCGACAAAAACACGAATGACGACGACGGGGCGCGAAGTGCCTCCTTCGGATTTCGGAAGAGACTGGAGATTATGCGAGAGAAAGAGACGCAAAGCTGCTGAAAGGAGGAAAATAAGGAGGATGAAAGTGGGACGAAAGAGAGAGAGAGAGAGAGAGAGAGAAAGATGGAAGCAGAGAACTCGATCGGGCGCAACGCATGCGAAAAGAGGAAAGAAACTGTCGATCAAACGTCGCGAGCGTCCAAGACGTCTGTCTGGAACGAAGACGTCTCCATCAGCCGTCAGATCGAGCAACACGCTCTTCTCGCTCTTTTCATTTTTATTATTACCTCAGGACCGTATCGATTCCCGGCGCCTCTCGATTTAAGTACGATTGCATATTAAATAAGAAATAGTATTAAGCCATATATCGCGAGATTGATGCATTCATAATGTATTCTAAAGATTTAATTTATTGCAGGTACGCATTTTGTAACTCGCAATACAGTTTTTGAGTTTAAATGCTTTCAATACCAATTATTGTTTTAAGATTTAAAAAGAGACAAATATTTTTGTGTGTGCGTATTTATTAATATATTCAAAAAAAATAAAATAATAAACTCAGATATTTAACAATCTATTAATAAAAAAATATTCTGCTAGTTAATAACCAATCTTCATGAATGTGGAGTTCTTCATATAGAGCATTTTTATAGATAATTGCTTTCATTCATATTTTGAATTTTTCTGCTTTCTGACAATGAGAAACGTTCAAGATTTTTCATTTGACTGCCCTTGAAGCGTTGTGATATTTTTCAATGTGTATACGGAATAGACGCGAAAACGACGCTTACGTTTATATATATATATATATATATCTAAAAGAAGCAATTATAATTAATCGGCATAGATGAGCTTGTGCGACAAAAAACGATGTGCCGATAACGATGCACTTTTTCAATGTGTATACGGAATAGACGCGAAAACGACGCTTACGTTTATATATATATATATATCTAAAAGAAGCAATTATAATTAATCGGCATAGATGAGCTTGTGCGACAAAAAACGATGTGCCGATAACGATGCACACACGCTGACTTCCGCTTCCATTCATTTTATATGAGCTTATTCGTTTCTAGCATAGACACTCGGTGTCTTGTTCGATCCATGACCCATTTAAGTCAATAATTTATAGATTTATACGATCGCGATATCTATCGCGTGCTGCGTCGCAGTAATAGTGCTTTTGCAGTACGTGCGGCTTGCAAACTATCATCGGCAAAAATAAAATTGCTTTCAAGATTAAAATTCAAATGATCTAATTATATATTAAAATGCGTGATTTTTGCATAAGTATCATAATAAAAGATATGTCATTGAAAATATTTATCACACATAACAGTTGAATTAGAGATATAATAAAAAAACTTTTGTGTGACATTTAACTTGTGAAATTTCACAAAAAATGCCGGCATAGTCGGTGACAGAAGTTGCCTAATATCGCGAAGCGTCGCGTTTAGGTGCGACGCGGTTCAACGTATGATCATCCGTTCCCTCGGGAGTCGATTTGCGAAAAGAGGGAAAAGATGAAGGAACGGAAGAGATGGGACGCCGGGTCGGTTATTAGCTTGCCGCTGTTGTCATTTTATTTTCGTGCTCAATTAGCAAATATCATTTCGTAATGCAACGCGACGCGGATCCTCCTTTGTGCAGCTGCATCGGCGTCGAAAAAACGGGGAGAGAAGTCGGCGTGTTGGCGGACGAGGGAGAAGCGGACAGAGGAAGACTGGAAGAGAGAAGTAACGGACTAGGTACAAAATTTTTATCGATCCTTTAATCGAGCCGCGCCGGATAATCCTGGCTGTTATACGTAATAATTATTGTCACGGCATCGCTACCGATCACGATGGCGATCACGTATGCCGCGCGTGCACTGCCATATTCGACCGTCGAAAAGCGGCATCGATCCGACAATTTAAACGTACTGCTGCGCGTCTTCCGAAGCTCTTCGTGTACATTCGCGATACCGCACATTGTAAATTACATACGTAACGATCAATTACTTAACCGCGTCGCGCACGATGCAGTTCCCGATAGGTGCTGCGCGTGAGCTGGCGCGAATAGCGCCAAGATGCTAATGGGTCTCCCGCGCGAATTAAGCTTATTTATACTCATTGTGCACCACCTCCTTTTATTCGGATTGTAAAAACACGGTCGCGAATCGCGTAAATATCTCACGTTCGACGTAATGAACGAGGAAACAATTATCGCGAGAGTAAGCGCCGTGAACCCTCGCAAAACCGGAGGTCGTTAATATTCATAAAGTAAATTCTGCTCAGAGAGAAGTGGATCGAATTGATTGGACGAATGTACGGTCGATTGTATCTTCTCGATTAACATTTTTATCGGCCAAGATGTCGCGCTTTCGCCGAGAAACTTGTCCGGCCCTGATCGTCGTATACCGATATCCCGGATATTAGCCAGGGGATACGCTGCGCGCCGGAAACAATTTATTAAACGCGCGATCGCTGTTTATTACATTTTCAGGCATCGCATTGCGCGCCGAATGCGGCCGATAATTACGTACGACGCGATTATTATTCGACCCGACCAATCAGATCTCTCATTGATTCGGGCGTGAACGGAAGGATAACTTTTAATTGAATTCTTTTCGTATAAGCTTTACCACGCATTGTAATTTATTCAAGTAAACAACCCGAGATTTGCATCCTGTGCACATTTAAGAGAAAATATTTAAAGATATGTAATACTTTATCCTCTTTGAATTTCTAAAATACAATAAGTACCACTTATGCTACAACTTTAGACTGTATTAATTGACTTTAACGGATGTGTGTGTGTATGTGTGTGTGTGTGTGTGTGATATTAGAGAATGTAATGAGAGCACTCAATAAAAATCGAGTGTAAATTGGGCAAGGTGTCACAAATTTATGCAATATTACAGTAACACATATTTCCTGTATTAAAAATATGCATTGATGAAATAAAAATGAAATAAATATAAAATTCCAAATATTCTATCACCCTGTAATATAAGTTCATAATAAGTTAAAAATTACTATTTGCGCGCTACGACGAACTTGGAACATCATCGGTAAAAAAGACGGCGCCTATGCTGTAGTCATATGCATTATTCTTATAGTTGACACATTTAGGTTTATTTAGAATACACACACATCCATTGTTTAGGCACGTGAACCGCGGAACCAGCGGCCGAAAGTCCAAGACCCGAATCGGACCACGCATTTCGAGGCTACTCACGTTCTGTGACATGCATATAAAAGACCTCGACCGTAACACCTTGACGATCATACACACGTCAACGCGATGGTGAGAGCAGAAAAGAGCGTAAAGGCAGAAAAATTATGAAAAAGATCCCGAAAAGGGCACATCAGGCGTCAATGATAAAACAGAAACAGTAGGAAAAAGGAGGAGAAAGAGAGTAGGAGAAAGAGGTGGAAAAGGTGGTGGCAGGACATGAAGCATCGAAGAGGGAGCCGAAGAAACGACTGGTCGGCAGTGCACGGTGGTCAGTCAGGTCGATGTCAGTCCGCTAATTGGCAGCCGTGTCGCATAGAGGTAGCCCGGAGCCGGTTTGTGTAGCTGGCTGGCTCATCGCGTAATTCGTAAGCGGTTCTTGCCCCCTCTTTCGCGACGCATCTCTTTCTCTTTTCTCTTTAACTTTACATTTCTCTTTATCCTATTACCTTCTCGTCCCGATACCATTTTTATTAGTGCGATACCATCGAGGTAGAAATTAAATATGAAAGAATTTAAAAACAATATCAAAAAGTATATTATAAAGTAATTATCAAAATTAATTTGGAATAAAAACAGAATGTAATTCAAATTTATACGAAGCAAAAATCGCAATATTTAACATTAATATCGTTTCGAAACAATGACTTACAAATATAAATCCAATCTTCGTAAAACTAGTTTCGTTAGTTTTAAAATTCGACGGTCGCGGTACAAAATTGATGATATCAATTAAAAAATAAATACAGTCACATTGGAAATATGAATTAGATAATAATAGGCATTATACACTTCTCAGTTTAATTATTAGATAATAACAATCATTATAGTCGTATGTAAAATACCAACATTAAACATTTTATAGGAATATAGGTATATATACATATATGTATATAAGAGAACGTGAGTAATTTAAAAATGTCGCTTGTGCGGCAACAATAGTAGCGATTTAATATAAGCCTGTGTCTTTCGAATATCCGGGATATGGAAAATTTATTACCATCGATTTATACCGTCATTATCGTGACTAACAGCTTTCAATGATGAATAATACGAGAAAATATTGTTAATACAGCAAAACATATTGCAATTGTGATGCGATTAATTCACACATATGCTAAATTATACATAATAGAATCAGAAAACCTCTTTATATTATTCTTTATAATATATCTTCAAAGTTATATCCACGACAAAAAAAAAAATAAACCAAGCATGTCAATTAGAATTAGATTTAATGCATTACAAATGCATTAGATATACTATCCTAAGATCTATCTAAATCTATTCTAAATGTCCCGAAATAGCGATATAATGAAGCGCAGATACGCGCTCACCTTACTATTGCGCTGCTCTCTATGCGGTTATGCGTTACGCGTGGGCGACTCCAACGAAACGGATGACAAGACGGAGAGGACGAACGGGAGAAATGGACACGAGCTGACGAGACGACGTATTCTCACTCGCATACCTACTCCGTTAGTTTGTGTAGAACACCGGGACACACTGGGTGGTCCTTTCACGTCTGTTCACATACGTACATGCGCGAGTGTGTTTCCTACCCGAGATGCTTTTTCTATCAATCGTAACTCAAGATTGACGCGGAATATTTAGAGTACCTTTTGTTGGCTGCATAGGGCAGATGCATAGCAAAAACCGTAGATTAAACAATATCACTAGAAATTCAATTCTCGTTTTCTAAATAAAAATATTATTTTTGTCAAATTCTCGATTTATATTCTGAAATTAGATTTAAATTTTAAATATTAAATGTATACAAAAAGATATTATTATTATTATTACTAAAAATTGATTAAATAAATAAATAAAAAAATAATTATTTTATTTGATGTTAATAATAAAAATAAAATATGAAAAGTACAAATATCGTAATTAATTTATAATTAGAGATTAATTTTTGTTTAAGCTTAAAATTAAATTATTAATTCGAAAATATTTGAAAAGATACGATTGCATATATTGTTACACATAATTATATTGATTTTTCTCGTGGAAAATGTTCGAAAATATTGAAAAGAATTTGTTTATAGGAAGAGGCAGCAACTGACACGTTCTAAAACCGCTTTTACAGCGTGTGTCTGAAGACTGATGGATGTTCGCAACTCGAGATTGACGGGCACTTTTAAGTGCCTTTTGTTAATGCCGCTTGCCGTATCGAGTATTAGGCGAGTCATTAATGAAAGAGTAATTTGTCCGTCATCTTTCGCATGTCGGAGCGCGATGAAAAGGATTAGAGTCGGCAATTTTTTTATCTCGAAACTTTGACGGAGCTTTCATACATTCCGGTGCCACAATATCCGTCTAGTAGAACGCTCGCTCGAAGAACTTTAAACCGTCACCGCCAGAGACGAAAGATGACGTTGGTGCACGGTATAAAGAACAATAAAGATGGAGATGGCTACTTTAGCGTGTTGCTGATTTTGCACGGATCGCCTGTCGTCGGCAACTCAAGATTGATAGGAAGCTTCAAGCTTTCACATTCCGGCATAGAGCTACTCTTCCATTAATTTCAAGTCAACACGATTTCTATCAAGTGTTAGTCTCCCACTTTCAAAATTTTTATATAATTGATATAGAGTTTTACACCTTCTCCAAAGATTACGATTTCATATTATTTCAGCCCGGTTTTATAAATATGTAAAAAACGTATACAGTTCTATATACATATAATCGCGATCAACAATTAACTCCATTATCGATAAAGAATATTTTCACACTTCTCGCGATGTCGTCACGTCGTTCTTCACGCGGACGTTCGTTAAGAGAATGTCTGTCCGTCAGTAACAAGCGCGGAAGATGACGTTAGAGTATGGTACAGGGAGACGGAGAGCAGTAGGTGGAGGCGACTGCTATCTGCACCGTGGCTGACACCTGACGGATAGCCTGGCGTCGGCAACGCGGGATATTAATTTGGTAATTTATGAGGCCCGATTAGGCACCGCTATCTGTCGAGCTAATGCGCGAGCCGTTGGCAGGTCATCGCCAAAGGGCCCTGAGCTTCCTGCCACTAGAGGCCCTTCCGCGTCAGGGACAACGCCGGGAGCTAAGGTCGAATATGCGATCCCGTTAACGCAGCGCAATGCTACGCGGTTTGTTATGCTCGCAGAGACGATTAGACATAAATGCTGAACGCGTGAAAATTGTAATTGTAATCATACCGGATTTAATAGAATTTTATCCAAGTTAATCTTACAATTAATACCTTATATAGGTATATTCTTATTAATTGCATATAGAATCATGTCATTTCAATTACCGAAAAATTTTTCCTTGAAGATTTTACTAAAAATATCTTATATTTATAAAATATTTGTAGATATCTCTATACGTTGCATAATTTATGTATATTATTAAGATAAAATTATTAAATGATTTATATTATATATATATGAGAGATTCCACCAAATCGAGTACCACTTTTGGGCCTGCATGTTTCCAACAGTAATAATATATTTGATTACGCATTAACTATATATGATTATAAATAATTATAAATAATTGACATTATGCAATTATTTTCTTAAACTTAATATCTAATTTTCTCAATCATTCCCAATTATGACCGATTTTCTGTTCTAAATAAAAATAATAGTCTTTCCGATGTGATAAAAATCGTCAAAAGGCCAATCTCTAATCGCGAAATCGCGCTTCGGCAGCTGTCATAAATCCACCGTTGTTTACTCGCATTTGCTTACTCGCGAGTGTTTCCCCGCGCATTTAGCGACAGGTCTGATCGACGAGTTTGCCAGTGCGACTTCGCTTCGAGGATATACAGGGCCTCTACCTTCGGCCTCGATCGACCCACCTAAGCCGCGTTACTTCTGACATGTGATAGATGGATGCACAATGGAAGAACACGCGTGCACGCGTGCGTGTTACCGCCGTCCGGATGTGTGGGTATCAACGTAGGTGGATGAGGATGAATGGCTCTCGTCAAACGGAAGAGACCGCCCGCCGTTTCGCGCCATAATACTCGTCTGCGTAAGAGGCATATAGTAGGTCGGCTTATTGATGACCACGCGGCTACTTACTTACGAGAGAACAAGATATCTACCACAAGAGAGGAAGGAAAAAGAACGCGGAAGATCCGACAAGAGTAGTCTGTTACCCGGGCTTTTTGACTCACATTTCGTAAGTTACATGATTTTAAAGAGAATGGCAACATTTTAGGGAAGAGAGGGCAGGAGATATTTAGAATATATTGATTATTGTTTAGAACAATGATTATATTTCACTTCCAAATTTTTTTATAAATTTTAAAAAATATTTGAAAGTATCTTCTTTAATTACACTTTATTAGAGACTCAATGAGATATAAAACTTAATATATGAACAAGACAAATTAATATTTTCTATATATTTTCACAATTAAAGCTCGCTAGCGACTTAGTCGAGAAATGTTATTAGATACCAAACCTTTTTCATATATATATATGTGAGATTTAACATTTTCAGTCTCGCAAAAAGAACCGTATATGCAGAGTGGTTCAATATACAGTGATAAATACGCGATGATTATATATCTTTCATGCAATAAATTGTTTGATGCTACGCCTACATTTGCCGCGTTTATTGACTCCCCCTCGCGTCATCGTGAAACCGGACACGTTATCTTTATAAAACTCCCCGACTTCCTCGGCCGTGAAAGCGTTAATCGCGGGCGATCTTTCTCGCATATTATTTTCCGCCTGCCAGTCGCATTCCTGAATACAAAAAGAAAAAAAAAAGCACACAAAGAAAACCATAGCGGTAAAAACGACGATTGAAAGCGCGCGACAGCTACCGAGAGACTTTTTTAATTGCGAATCGATTTCAACATGCATCATAAACGTTTTGCGGGAACGCACTATGTACGCACGACCTACGCATTCATCGGAGAGAACTCTCGGAAGAGATTCCGCGATGATAATGTCTGACATCTATCATCGAGAAATTATGGCTTATTTCCTTTTATTCGCAATGTCACTCTATCATTATCACGTTATCTCAACAATTTATCAGTACGTGAACGCCAATTGGAAAATTAAGCAACACCCGGCCGTGGCCCCGGGAATGCTGACAAAAAGAAATCGAAGGAAAATGTCGGAGGAGAAAACAGAAAGTGTCTGTCAGTAAGAAAACATTCTCACCGGTTTATCATCGTAAAACAACGGAATCATACTCCACGCACGATTCTCTTTTTTTTCGTACCTCACATCGCGCTATCAATTTGTCGTTTTCAAATCGATTAGACTTTTATCTTTCATTCAATGAATAATCGAGACGGAATAATGTAAAATTGGCTGTATCGATAGAAATAAGAAATTGTTGGAAGAAATTAAAAATTCAGATAAACGGTTAATTACAAAACACTTCTCTAATATTTATATTTAAAAAAAAAAATAATTTTCATATCAATTTGAGATATACCGCGAGATAATTATATAAAATATATTTACACTCATATTTATACTACTTATTTATACTCATATTTATGCTACTTTAATTTTTAAAAAATGTATAATAATTTGTGTTTGCACAAGCAATGACAAATTTATTGAAAAAAATTAGATAAATATAATCTTGTTTCTGTAAAAGTATTATTTTCGTAAAAATAATCTCTAGAAAATTATTTATTCAAACAACTCTTAATCTCAAAATAAAAAACTTGTGATTAACTACTTTAAGAAAGTGGACAAAATTTTTTTCATAATAGCACTGACATTTCAAAGATTTTACATATATCAAGATATTTAGCGATTATTTGACATAATACTAGATTATCAATATATCAAATGTGGCAATTGTGATAATTTATATTCAAATATATTAAATGTCTTAGAAGAAAGAAAAAGAAAGAAAGAGAGTCTCTCACTCTCTCATTACTTACATGTATATTAAATATTTTATATTTTACATTATATATTTTATATTACAGAATAAACAAGCCAAATATGACATTTTTTTATGTATACGGTTTAAGAAAAAATATATAAAATTATATTATTAATCTTACTCAAGTGCGATTACAATTTAATTGCATTCAATTTAATGCGATCTTTAAACGCGTCTCGTGAACGATATGCAAAAAACGGAAATTGTTGAAACGATACGAGAGACAGAGAGAAAAAGAGAGAGAGGGAGAGAAAGAGAGAGAGAGAGAGAGAGGAAAAGAGAGAGACAATAACCTGAAATAAAGCGAGAAAGACAAAAAAAAACTTTCAACGGAGTGCCGATGCGAACAATGGTCGCCACAAATCAACGGGATTATGCCACTATTTCACACATGGATATGACCGACTCACCTGATAAATCAAGCTGTCGTTCGGCTACAATAAACAATAACATTTGGACGCCGGCTGGTGGGACGGCTGGTGCGACTCTTCTTCACTTAACTCGGTCATTCGCGTCGCGTCGCGTCGCATCGCGTCGCAAAACACGGTCGTACGTGTTATTTCGCCGTCCTCAGCCCTTTCAAATGCGTGCCGTTTCACGCGATAATAAATCGATCGACGAACGATATCGCGATGGACGCGTGCAAGAATGCTAGAGAAAGGCTTCGCTAGTACGAAATTTACACGAGAGAATCGATTTTGCACATGTGTTACTCCTTGCGATGTGCATCGATTTTCGTCAATTATTTTTCTTATTATTTTATTATTTTTTTCTCGTTCATTATTGAGATAATATTTTTTTAACAATGCTTTTAATATAGATATATATCTCTACATAAATATTTTTAGGTTACTTTAAATATCAATTTAAACAAAAATTAGAGGATTTACATGTCAGGCATTCAGACTATTGTAATCGCAAAATTATCCAATATTTAAAAAAAAAATTCGAAGGATATTAAACAATTAAAAATAAAGCACTGAAAATTTAGATAAATATAATCAAATCTTATTTTTTCCCACTTATATAATTTCATGTAAATATAATATTCATTAAAGAAAATCATAAGACCTGTATCCATTTTTCATATATAATATATGGATCCTTATCTGTATATATATACATACATACTTATTTGTTATGTTTGCAATAATCGAAATACGCATAAATATTAATTAAAATTGCAGTTAAATATTTTAAAATAAATGTATTTAAAAAATGTTGTAATGAACATATTCAGCATTTGATCAATATTTAACGTTGATCAATTAAGTAATTTAATTATTAATTATAATAACAATATTGATCAATATTTAACAATGCTTTTCTGCTTAAACTTATGATTGTAAGAATTAATTTGGCGAAACTAATAATTTTTTGAAAGAGAAAGTATTTACATTTGTACTATTGACACGATACACGATATATGTATTCTATCTTCAATATTCAGTTTCGTCAACTTTTCGATCATTTTATGATTACTTACTTGAATAACGCCTGAAGTTACGATCGTCTCGAGTTCAACGCAGCTGTTCTTTATCCTCATTATCCATACGGTGTACTATATCCATGCACAATACGACAATCGTCCGATATTTTTTCGGCACTCCCGATATTTTTCTTGACATACTTGATCTTTTTCAACACTTCCGATAACACGTTCACTTACGCGCGCGAATAATATTTAGTCTCACTTAATCTCGAATCGTAAGTTGAATGAGATAAGTGATCGTTAACATCGTAATATAACCATGACTAGTAAGTAGCCTTCACAGTATAAATGATAGCGATGAACTTCCCCCGTTTCTTTTCGACTTTCACAGTGCTCACATGACATTCGATCGTGATCACAAGCGTTCGACACTATACATAAACACGTGCGACTGAACGCTAAGACGTGGCTAAAAATGTCGAGAACTTTTGATATCCGACACTAATAGCGCCTGTTCGTATTCGATCGATTAAATCTACACCACAAATGCCACAAATGACTAGACGCGTGACAAGACGAGACCGGACGGGCATGGAAACGACTAAATTCAGATTCTGTTAAAGCACTGAAGTTAACTCAAGTTCCATTCCGACTTTATACTACGCGAATCAAATACATCACTTTCGCGGCGTAAATTTTTTACCTTCTAGCTGATTCTTATTAAACGCGATATCAACACATACGTATATCGAGTACGAATGTATGATACAATAATTTTTATCGCTTTATATATACATTATTAACAAACGCGTTGCAGCAGTCATTAGATAATTGAGTAACCTTTTTAGAGTATTATACATAGATTGATCACTTGAATAAATCGTCCGAATATAACGTGCAATGAGAATCATAAAAATTTCGGTTTAACCTTCACGATAATCGACGCAGGACTAAGCCTGTGATGCCAGAACGAGGTCCCGGCTCACACGCACACAATCAGAGAATCCCGTACATGTCTGCGCAGAGCGTTCTGCGCAATATACGGAGTTCTCTGACTGTGTCCCGGGACCTCGTTCTGGCATCACAGTACTAAGCGAGAAATCTTACCGAAAATATGTATAAACAAGGTGTGTGTCGTGTGCGCGCGGGGGGAGGGGGAAGACTCGCGGAGACTCGGCCGGTCGCTTTGTTTATATTTACTATAAAGGTATGTGGTGTTGGTACGTACGTACATAAGTACATACAACAGTACGAATACAGCGGTTAATCTCGTGTGACGACTGACAACGTAATGATGTAATATAATATATCCAACATGGCGATTTCTACAAAACGAGATAAGCGAGTGTTCGCAAAATGAAAGGGACAGAAACATATAAAAGGACGAACGAAGCGATACGACTAGAATTTTTGCGTCTCAGATTTTTATCCAGCGATCCAAAATGTAAGTTATACAATCATCAAATATAATAAACGTTCAAATTCCATGTGTCTTGTACAATATAACTGTGAATTGCGATATGCTTGGAATCTGGAAGTATTATTATTTCTTATATATACAAATTGACGCAGTATTAATATTACTTACATTGTTTAAAATTATTTCTTACTTACAATTAGTACCGTTCTGATTGTATATTATGTATTTACAGGTTAGAACTTTTCACGAGGTTAGAACTTTTCACGATTTTCATTGCGTCATATCTGCGTTATGCACGCAATCAATCTATAATATGTACTATCCAGAGTAATAATCATCTAATGAATATACGCATTTGTTAATAACTACTGATATAAAGATATGTATGATATTTGCGTTCTACATTAATGTGATATACGTACATGTATAATCTCAACTATTGCAAAGATTAGAACTTTTCACAATTTTCATGATGTCATACCTGGATGCATTATACACGCAATCAATCTATAAATTTATAATATATACGTACTATCAAAAATGATAATCATCTAATGAATATAACACGTTTATTAATAGCTGGTGATATAAAAATTATATATGATATTCGCGTTCCAAATTAATGCGATATATATGTACATATACATACATATATTAATGTCGCTTTTAATAGAAACTAGCGCGCGAACAATTCATATACTGATAATCATAACATTTGATTTATGTAATATAAATTCGGAATTTCGAAATCGGACCACAGTGTTACAACGAAATCGGAACATATCTAGTCATTCTCGTGCTCGTCTTGTCTCGTCACAGTTCGTGATGCGTGCAATTATTTGTGGAGTCAACAAACATTTGAATGTTCATGTAATATTTATTTTATCATCTAGAAATTTTAAACTATATTTTTTGCCATTTTTCTCAAGATTATATCTCATATTTTCTCATATTTACGGCAAATTCAAAGCTTATCACGATGATTCGCAGTACAAATTTTTTTATGTTATTGAATAGTTAAAATAACAATTTTTTAAAATTAACAATAAGATATTTTGCCGTACGCACGCGCTGCACTATTCTATATTTTTTTCGCACGCGCACGTATAACATCCTATAAAAATTTTAAAAATTGTTACAATTATTTACTGTGCTTAAAAAAAAATACTTTTAAAAAAAATAAGAAACAGCATTTTACAGATAATATTAATATAATATTATACCCTATATTTTATTAAAATTATTAAAAAATAAATACAAATATAAATAGATAAAATGACAATATTTTATAAATACTATTGTGCACATATATAATCATTACTTTTTATTGCAACACAAATTAATAATTAATAAACATTAGCATTACTTGTAAAATAAAAGTAATATTCTTATAAAAATAAAATAATAAATAAAATCATTGTGTTCAAATTTTTGAACAATCTTATTTAATTTATATGCCTCAAAACATATAATATATGTAAATTTAAAAAAAAATGTAAAGTGGTTCTGTACTTAATAAGACATCTTTTTATAAAATAACGTGTTTTTTGACGTTGTTTTTTATAATCTTTAATTTTTATAATATTTAAAATTAATTCCCTCAATCATCTGAACAAGTAGATAGTTTAAAAATTTTGTTATTCTTGCATTCTTTGATCTCCTTGATTAACTGTTATAGAAATTTTGTTATGTAGAGATTTTTTGTATCTTTTGCATTAAAAAAAAAAAAAAAAACGAATCGACAATCTATGGAATACAAACGGTGGGATTTGAATTCTTGATTCCGCAGATCGAGTATCAGCCATGTCGAAGTTCTCGTTTGCCAGTTCGAATTTTCTGAGGATCGGCGTAAAACGAGTCGAGGAATTTGTTTGTCGAACTTAACCGAGCCCACAAAACCGGTCGTGTATACCGATCGCAACGGAGTGGCCGGTACCCGCCGACTAATTATAGCCTCCTATTTATTTTATTTACGCGTATGCGCACGGACGCACCCTTCGCTCTCATATATACGTAAACCGGAGCGTAGGAAAGGGGGAGGGGGAGGGGGGAGGTAAGGGGAGAAAAGAGAGAGACAGAGCGATATAGCCATAAATCAAAATTCCATTTCAACGTTCTAACGAAGGATCAAATAAAACACTTTAATTGACATTTTTACGGCGGCCGGCAGCCGAAGTCGAACTCCTGCCTACACCCGGCCTGACCTTGCTGTCTTTTTCGCTCGCGGGAATACGCGTATACACGCACGACGTATCATCCTCGTTTCTCTATCGTCCGTGGCGTCCGTTTCTTTTTTTTTTTTCTCTATTTTATTTTTCTTGAACTGCTCCCTTATGATCGAGCAAAAAATATCCTCTCGTAATAATACAATGCGCGCCGACCGCGGTGTAATGTTGCTCCATGCTCAAACAAGTATTATAAAATAGCGAGTTTCTTTTTCGATCAAACTTAAAAATTCAAATTAATATGTAATAGTTTGTCCTGCATCGATTGCAAATGAAAGCTGCTTTATTTTTGGCGAATTCAATTTTCGACATTACACAAGACATTACAAAGGGAAAAATATCCAATCCTCATATTTCTATTCCTATGTGCGAATAAAAAACCATTTTTTTTAAAGATTGGAAATATTGATTCTATCAATCATCAATGTTGATCGACATCAACACGATTTCAAATTTTGTTATTGCAGATATTAAAAAAAAAAAAAAATATTTTTAAAAAATCTTTTTTGGAAGAAGATTCATAGATTTATTTTATTAAATATCTGCAATAACGAAATTTGAAATCATGTTGATGTCCATCATTGATAAAATTAATATTCCGAATCTTTTAAAACGAAATTTTAAAAAAATCTTTCAAGGATAAAAATAAATCATATCTTGATTTACCTAGGATTGACAGCCTAGAAAAAAGACGAAGTTTGCACGTAGACAGAAATATGCTGAAGGAGAATATTAGGAGAGGGAGTGATTATATATAGCGCTAGAAGTTAAAAGTGCGTCGCCGCTGCGTGGCGGCCGCTTACGCCGATTATCAGTAATTTCATGGTTTTTCGGACGAACCGGCATAAACATAGAGAGTGGCCGCTCGATCACTTTAATATCGGTCCGAGCCGATCAATAATAATAACGAAATATACGCGACTCTCTTGTCCCGACGATGATACGAGGGGGGTGTATTATAGTAATTTCGTGGCGCGGTTTCCTTGTTCCAGCGCGATGGTGCTCTTGAACCGCTGCTTAGAGGTCATCGGCGAAGATTTTTTAAAAACTTGGCAGCCATATCTTTTTCTATGAATCCTCTGCTCCAAAACTACTTATCAAAAGTTAAATACCGACAAAAATCTAACAATGCCATCATCAGGCACACACTATGATAAATAAATCAAGATATAAACATAAGATACAATATCCAAAAATAGAAAAATTTAAGATAAAAATCTCCACTCTATAGGATAACATTAATATATCTCTTTATATTTTTACAATTAAATTTCTTTTTATATATCCAAAGAGACATCGAGTGGATGCTTAAGATATAGGATATATGTAATAAAGAACTTCGAGAAAATTCTCCCGTTCAGTCGCAAAAAATTAGTTAAAATTCATAGTCACTGCAAATTTAACAACCATTTTCATAGTCGGCACGATCGATATGTTGGAAATCGAGAGTTCACAACAACGTGTAGACAGTCTTCTCTCATTACATTACGCGGAAAGAAAGTAAAGAGAAGAATTTATTACATATATCTCGAATCTTAAATATTCACTCGATATCTCTTTGGATATATAAAAAGAAATGTTGGAAAAATACAGATTAATGCTGCGATATGAGATTTTAAAAAATAAAATATAAAAAGAATGTTGGAAATAAAAATAGAAAGATGTGATGATATAAATATCAAAAACTATAGAAAAACTTGGATTAAAAGGAATTGTGCAATATGAATAATAAATGTGGACATCTTACTTCTTTCACTTTTTTATATTTACTTTAAGTTAATCAATATTTTTATAACACTCATTAAAATATTTTATTTTAGAGGCATGTAAGAAAAATACATATTTAATTATTAATAGTGGTTTAAACAAACAAAGTGACAGATGTTTATGCGAAGAAATTTTATGCAAACTGAAAATAGAATTGAGAGAAATATAGTAAGAAAGAGGGAGATAGATGAAAGAGGTATAAATGGTTTATTGCGTGTGTTGAAAAAAGAGAAAGATCGACGAAAAAAATGCACGCACGTCGTTTGTAAACCTCACTGTCTCTCAAGCCGTGTAATTATAATTTATACGTTACTTGCAAGATATTCGCATATCGAACAGGATGAGTTGCGGCTTGATTGGCGGGAGAACTTTACGATTGGCGGCGCCAAGTGGTCACGTTTGACGGCTAGCGAAGGGACCGCGAGTCGATACGAGGATCCGAAGAGAGAGGGCAGACGACCCAAGATAGAGAAGCGGACGAAAAAAATCCCGCGTTCTCCTTTCATTTTCGAGATAATAATACTACTCCTCTACCAACCCTTTAAATATAAACACAAAATCCACTTATTCTCTCCGCTGCCGCTGCCGCTGCCGCCGTCGTTGTCCGGCAGCATTTCCTTTTTCTCTCTTCTCTACACCCTCTTTCGATTCTCGTTGTTTTGCGGTTTACGACGGTTCGCGTTACAACTGATTATTAGCCCCTTTCCTATCTCTCCCCTTCCTTACCCGCTCTTGTCCCCGTCTATCCTCTCGCTCTCCCTCTCCCTTTCACCATTATTATACGCGGCCATATACGGCCATTATGCCCAGGCCCCGATATACAACACAATCCGCTGTAATGCTGGCCATAAAATTAAATTAGGGTTATAACACGATTTTTCACAAAGGTTCCGTGAACCGCACGTTTCAAACCATTCTCCCACCCTCGGAGAACGTCTTCCAATCTTTCTCCATCTCCCGCTCCCTTCTCCCGCATTTTTTTTCCAGAACCGCCATGCGGACTACCTGCCTCGATGATACCTATGCCCGATCTGATCGTTTCATCGCGTCTCGAGTGGCCGGTATCGACGTGCGGTATAGCATGACAATTTGCACGATGTTACGGTCATGTTAGAGGCGATTACTCGGCAGATTTTCGCGGGCATAAAAGTCGCGCCAGATACAGCACCGTGACTCGAACGAAGCCATTCGGCGTGCGCCGCGCGCTTCCGTTTTTTTTGACTTCTCGTTGCTTCTCGTATCGATATATCCATCGAGAGATATATGCGTCTTTTTTCGTACAAATTGAACGTAAAGTTGTAAATATAAAATATATAGATTATGCACAAGTAATAAAAATATATTTAACATTTCAAAATCTTTGTTAGTTTTAAAAACAAATTATTTAAATCTGATGATCAATTTTTTGCAGGTATTAGAATACAGTCTTTCAATATAAGTAAATAGTACAATGTACAAGATTGTTTTCAGACTAATCTAAAACTATATCTATTTATTGCTAACCGTTATATATCTTATTGCCGCGTCTGGCTTCGATTTTTCCCAAATTGGCACCACGTTAGTTGTTAATCGAGAACGAGTATTATTGGCGTTCTGTCTAGATGGCAGTTAGCAATCATCGTTTGCGAAATAATTCATGCAACCTTTCACAATAATAGGATTCTGTACGGTCTCGTTTGCTGAAGTATGTGAGGATGAGGAGGAGAGGGGGGCTTTAGCTATACTAATTGTAAATTTATATTCTTTATAAACTTACAATTTTGAAAAGTGTCAAAAAGACGAGTACAATCAATAATCGAAAGAAATACACATGTGTATTTTACTATAACATTGCATACATATGATATACATAACATTATTATAACAATTATTTATACTCTACGCTAATTTTAATAGTTAACAAAATAATGTTATTAAAATATATTACATGATAGTGTGTATTTATTGCGCTTTTACTTTGTGCATAGCCATTCATTGATGTATTTCTCTATTAAACTGTTGTATAAATATTTTGTGTCAAGTAATTATATCGATATTTTTAATTTTAAAAAATTCGTAATTTTGTCCGTGGTTATCCTTTCAATCGCATTGTCATATACATAATAATTTAATATCCGGTTGAAATTTCTTATAAATAGAGAGAGATGGTTATACCGTGCGTGCAAAATGAAGAGAATTGCCTGGGCGATTTCTTATGCATAAGATATAATAGCAGTTGATCACAGGTCAATTGTGATGGACATTCGCTATGATACATCGGTATATCTAGACGCGGGTATTAAGGTCATTCAACAAATATATCTCGTTTTGCACGTCAACAAAAAGAAATTAAGGTGAAAATATGTCGCGACGTCTGATGCTTACTGAAAAAGTTCCATTTTTGAAAAATTGAAGCTTCTCCAACGAGAAAAAAATATCTTGCACTAAATACTTTTTTTTGTTCTCGTTATAAATGTTGACAAGCCCGTGCAGGTACTCGATCGTTCTATCTATTTTTAAAGAGAATTTAGTTAAATTTATAACGAATATATAATTAGATATTTAATATATTACAGAGAGAATTATTATACAATTTGCATCCGGAATGCAAAAAAAAAAATTATCTGGCATAAATATAAACTTTTAGTTGCTCTTTCAGATATTATACAGATTTTAATAATAACAAATTATGAATAAAAACAAAAATATTTCATAATATATTATATATATTTAAAAAGTTGTTATATCTACAAATAAATTTTATACGGTAAAATGCTTAGGAAAATTTTATGCATACAACTTTGATAAATTTCGCGTTAAACTTGTATGTTAATGCTACTAGATTATTCATAACTATTTATCACGAGATTAATATATATATTAAATTTATAACGAATATATAATTAGATATTTAATATATATGACAGAGAGAATTATTATACAATTTGCATCCGGAATGCAAAAAAAAAAATTATCTGGCATAAATATAAACTTTTAGTTGCTCTTTCAGATATTATACAGATTTTAATAATAACAAATTATGAATAAAAACAAAAATATTTCATAATATATTATATATATTTAAAAAGTTGTTATATCTACAAATAAATTTTATACGGTAAAATGCTTAGGAAAATTTTATGCATACAACTTTGATAAATTTCGCGTTAAACTTGTATGTTAATGCTACTAGATTATTCATAACTATTTATCACGAGATTAATATATATATTATTAATCATCTGCAAAAATTACGAAGACATTCTTTCAAGTGTCATCACGCGTGCTATAATTATTTTACACAATAATCGAATCAAATTATCATTTCTGAAAGAGAATATATGGTATCATTTACGAGGAAAAAAGAATTTATTCGGTCACTGGAAAAGATTCGAGTAAGTCCGAGCGACGTCTATGGTCGATGGACATCCGACCATAAACGTTGACGGAGAAAGGCAGATGGAAGAGGCGAGAAATGGAGAAAGAGGAAATTCAAGTTTCGCGAAGGAGAAGAGCTCGCGAGGAGAATTCGAGAGGCCACAAATCACTGGTTGGGGGAGGGGGAGGGGGGGTGTCGGTCGGTTGGACGGAGGGTTCGCTTCGAAGGTGGAAGAGGGCTGTGTAGGGGCCTAGGAAAACGGGGGAGAGGGGTAAACTCGGGAGTCACGATGCGATAACAGGGATGGTCGAGAGCGAGTAGCTGGTAGCGGGAGACAGGGGGGCGTATGGCAGGCTGCAGACGCGGAGCGCGACATGCTTTATGACGTCTGTTCATCACATCGCCCCAGTCTCATAAATTAGAAATCACCCCTTAGATAGCTCTGGCACCCATCTCTACGATGGCGTCAGTGCCGTATCGCGGGAGGCCGGCATCGCCTCCGACAGGACGCAAGAAGATTGGAGGAGAGAGGGGAAGGGTTGACGGGGCCGAGTGGGAGGGACGCGCGGACGGCGGCAATAATTTTCAGCGTATGTCATGGCGGGGGGAAAAAAAAAGAAGAGAAGTGGGTACGAGCTACGGAAGATCACATGAGCGTTCCGACTAAACCCTCTCGTTCGAACCACGCTTCGACCTGTACGGCACTCGGTGGCTTTTCTATGTGAATGCGAACATAGGTTATTAATTATCGAAGGCGAATGATAGATATTTATTACTGCACCGCACTGGCGTGGGTACTTTTAAACAATATTAGATTTAGACGTATGTGCGTTGGCGCGGAACACAAATTGATCGGTTGTATCTCAAGACTAGGAGTACTATTAATCTCGGTGATACTTTGTTGCTCAACTTTTGAAATATCGCTAGAGACCGATTACTACAATTTAAGAATAAAATGCATGACACAAGAGCCATTCACTCTTTCTCATGCGCACGTGTTCTCCTCTCTCCTGCATATATTTACATTTCTTTATAAACAACTTGCAAATACATTGTCATCTTAAGCTATCTAAAATAATGTCGAATAGTAAGATTGACAAAATTCGATGTATTTAAAACCGAAAAAAGTCAGCAATGGATTTTTTCTATTCGTAAAATGGACTCATACCTTTTAAATGCTTGAGAAATATATAATATATATATACGTTTTAATCAAAACTGCTGTGCATAGCTAATTCGCGGAATTTTTGAAAGTAAACGCGCCGGGGGTAACACAATTCGATGACAGATTTAACCTGAACAGCAACGCGAGAAATCCGGGAGTGAGAGAAGAGGGCAAGTGCGACGATTATCGAGCGGTCGGCGAACGTCAGGGTCGGTCGACGTCGATTGAATTGGTGTAATGAGCTGATTGATTGGCGGTGTCTGCGCGATCGTCATCGTTACACGCTTGAGACACGCTTACACGTGCGCTGGCTAAGCGCGCAACGTCGCTTCGCGTCACTGTCAATCGCCAGCCGTGTCCGCCACCCTGCCACCAGTCTTGCTCTCTGGCAGGAAAAGCGACAAGTGCGCCGAACTGTCAACGTGCCAAATATATTCCACTCTTCACGCCGCCTCTCTCTTTTCACGCTCCTCTTCCGCTCTTTCTCCATTATTTCGCTTCGTCGCATCGCGCTCCTCTAAATTCGCAGCCAGAACTCATTGTCGCTTGAATTTGCTGTCGTGTAATATTTTTTTATCCTTGGTTATATTTTGTATGCCTAGGAAGCAGACGGCAAACCGGTATTAATCCTGTGCGGTTATTCGCTTCTATGAGAATGCAGTACGAGTTTAGCAAGGTGGAATGCTTTCTATTTCTTAGCCAATTTTGGTATTTTCTGTGAGATAATCAAGGTACCGCTAATAATTAAAGAAGCAAATGATTAAAGGATAGACATATGTCGCATATTATAAAATTATTAAATGGTTCATTGATGTTATAGTTATAATTGATTTAGTGAAAAAAAAAAACAGTACAATATTCTAGGTTATTAAATCAATAGCGAAAAGCATTTTGCGTTGATAAAGCATTTTGCATAGATCATAAACGCAAATCTTCGCCAAAGATGTTTGGAGTTCGAGATCGAAGGATCTTAATTGCCGGTATTAAGCTCGGCGTCATTATAAATTCGCGTGAGCGCGAACCGGAAACGAAGGAATAAAGTGAGAAACACAAGCGAGAATCTATACAGGGGCGCATTATACCGTCCAGTAGCTGCGACCGGCTTGGGTTTGTTGTCGAGGAAACTTTAATTGGCTCTCGAATCCGAACGATTAATTAATCTTCGATTGACTCTCGACTACTAATGATTCATTATCGGGGATCTTTGTCTTTACACAGAGGAGGTGCTCGACGGGAAAGAAATCGAAGATAGGAAAAAAAAATCGTGCTTTCTAACGATGTGGTTTCAATATTACAAGAGTAAAAAAGAAAGTTGGAATAATTTTAATTACTTTTGGCGAGAAGCTCGCATCGTCGCATACATTGTCTCGAGAAGCGCGAGTGATTATAAGCCCGCGGCAATAATCGCGTTTGCTTAATGCACAGATCGCGCGACAGGTTTACATTTTCACATATATTTTTCATCCATCCGCTTTGAAATAGCAAAGCACTGGAATAATCTTTACTAATATATTTTATTTGTCTTTTTTTACCCAGAGTATATCGAGTAATCAATCATATCCTTTATCTATATAAAAAGACGATTATTTTAAACATATATCTATAATTTGTGCATATGATTTATAATTTATCCTCATTATCAGAGCAGAGTTAAAAATCTATCTATTAAAATTAATTAAAGAATTGATAAGGCTCTCATATTAAACACATATGTGTGTGTGTGTATATTTAATCAAGAGTTATAATATCTCGGTGTGTGTATATCAAAAGTAGAATTAGTTGCAAATGTGAATTTAATATTTTCCACATTACCAACTCTACTACACTTTATAAAAACTGCATGTATACCGGTATTAAAAAAGAAGAAAGAAGCTCGGAAAATTCATGATCGTTAAATATTGGCTTAATAAATATTGATCGAAAATAAAGACTTTGAGATATATGATTTTAATATATAAATTAGAGAGCATAATGTAATTTATACGCATAATTATGTAACGAGAAAAATAATATATATCATACATTTTTTTAATTATTATATATCCCTCTTTTATATAAACATTCTTAAAAAGGTCTCAAGATTCTATTTTGAAATGTTGGAAAAAATTTACAGTTGTATTTATTGTATAAACTAATTATATATGATGGCTTTTCTTTATCAAGTCCAAAAAATATATTTATCATGTTTATAAAGATTTTAATTAAAATATATAATAAATACTTATAATTGTTAATAAAACATTTCATTAAAATAAACACACTATTTTGTATAGCTCGCTTGTATATATATTTTTTTCAAATAAGATTACATAAACTATATTGAAATTAACGATATAATTTTTTTATCAATTAAATAAATTTTGGATATCGAATTCAGATATCGGACATCGAATATCGGATATCGAAATATGTGTATTTAACATATATATATATATATATATATATATTATGTATCGTATATTTTCATATTCTCGTGACATATATGATCATATTGAATCTCTCTATCGTGACCTAGTAGACGTAGTAAAAGTGAGGTAAGGCAATATAAGAAAGAAATAAACCAAATGCTCTCGATCGATTGCGTTGATGCAGTCGCGAATAGACGGCAATTCCTAAAGCGCGCATTTACGTGAGCTCTAAAAAGACAATGCTGCGAAGGAACGTTGACGGAGCGTCAACGACGTTTCGGTCCACGAAAAGTAGACGACCGTCCGTTGAACCCATTGTCCATCCGGGCCGCGGCACCGATGACGCGGCGATGGTTTCCGGCAGCGTTGCGAGAGAAGAAGAAGAAGATAAAGAGAGAGAGAGAGAGAGCCCGCTCGATACCGAGGGAATACTCGCGAAAAGTGCGGACTCGAGATACGCGCGTTCGTAGGAAGGAAAACGAGAAGGGGTAGACGGGAGAGAGATGGTCGTAGAGAATGTCGGTAGCGGTTCAACCAACATCGAGCCAGAGTACGAGACGCAATACACGCCCGTATGTGTATACGTGAATATGTCTATGTATGTGTATATAGTGCGGATTCGACGTGGAGGCGAGGCTGTCCATCTCGCGGCACGTCGCGGTAGAATGGAGTCGTGGAGGACGGCCGGGGGGGTTACGGAGTAAGGGCGGGGGGTGCTTGGTCGAAGGTGGACGAGGAGAGAGGGTGGTAAAATGGGGGTGTTTGGGTGGCCGAACCCGGGGGGTTCGGGTCGGGAAGGAGGGGTCCCCGGGGGTGGAACAGGGGGGTAGCTGTCGCTCGCCCGGGCAGCAGACGTCTTCTGACCCGGCCGGTGGCTCAACTCGACTCAACTAGACTCAGCGCACACTGGCAGGAGGCAGCAGCCAAAGTGAGAGGAGAGGAAGCGGCGAGGGAGAGAAGGCTCGCGCGCGCGGAGGAGGTGAAAGTGTCGGGGCGAACGGAGGAGGACGGTAGGTGCATTGCTTTTCGCAGTAGAAGGTGGAGGAAGTTGGGGTCGTAAGGGTGGCAGGCGTATCGATCCGGACGGAGCTTGGCTGACGGCTGACGAGGCCGTCACGCGAGACGAGTCGAGACGAGACGGACGGAGAAGCTCTCCCTCCTTCCCCCGCGTCCCGCGGCGCCCCTCTTTCGTCCACCGGCTTCTGGAGGAGCGAGCTGGCGGGGTGGGTCGCCCCCTAAGAGGCGCCGTGCCGGTGGCGGAGAGGCGCAGGGGCGTGCGAGAGATACTGCTTACTTCCCCTTCGGGGCCTCCTCGCCGCGCGCGCGAAACAGTATCTAGATTGTACGTATACACGGCTGAGCTGTTCGCTGTTCGGCCCCTGCCGTGACGTCGATGTTGCTGCCGTTGCTGCCGTTGCTGGTTGCTGCGACACGCGTGTCGTGCACGCACGCGTGTGTGTACAAGGTGTTGGAGAAGTTGCGTCCAGTTTGCTCGGATAAAATCAAATATGACTAAACGTGTCTCTACCGATCGCGTTTTGCTTATTCATTCGACTCAACTCTTGCACAATTGTGTTAATTTCTCGGTGCATATTAATAAAAAATGCATCCGATTCCAGATTTACTTTGCGCTATTTTTTTCTTTTTTTTTTGCTACAGCCAAGATTCAATTAAGTAAATGTTTGAACTAGTTTAATGTTACATAGCAAAAAAACTTCTTATATTTCTATATGCAGGGTTTTCGAGATATATACCAGAATTCTATTCGCTTCTATCGTAATGACTTCCTTCAATTTATATTTTGTAATTAATATAAAATTACATCTCTTTTAATATAAAGTAAAATTATACATGCTTTTATCCATAATTAACATTTTTTAGATCCATTTTATCACAAATATTATTAAAATAAAAAGGAAAAAAATTTTTAATAAAGTTTTACTATTGTTTCGTTTAATCCATTCTGGAAATTCTCAAATACACCTTGTACGCGTCTGTGTGCGAGCAATGTGTGGGGAGCATACTTTACGCGCGAGACCCTTCGGTTCACCCTTCGGACTACCAGAGGGGTTCACGTTTACGAGTTTTGACTGCGTGCCTCTCTTTTGCTCCTTCGCTGTTTCTTACTCTCGGTGAATGTCGTCCTGACAGGGATGAGTGGATCTTTCTCTGGCGAGAAAGTAAGGGTTTTCAACGAACGTTTCTAATGTTATGCTTTCTTGTCAATCTTTAGTCATTTTAACGATTCTGCGGGCTTGGATTGCTCGCGAAAATGTTGCCGTTAGACAAATTCACGAGACATAAATATCGTTGTTTTATGACGAATTTGATAGGGCGTGTCAACTTTGTACTCGAAACAACTGATAGAATTACAGAATAAATACACGTATAATTTTAACTTTTTTAAATACAGATTTTTAAGATTGTCTTTTTAAAGAAAGTTTTTCAATTATAATACAAATCTCATGTATGTGCAGTTTGCCGCTAAAGAGATATTTGGAGATGCATTTTTTATGCACAATAATTATTAACTAATAAAAATAATTCATTATCAACAAGATAGCTTCACTATTAATAAACATAATATCAAAAAGTCTGAATCGTCTTTATTTATATAATTGTCGTGACAAAAAATGTACGCCGTAAAATTTTTGCAAATTTTCACGATTCATTCTAACAATAACCTAACAGCATATAAAAATTAACTTAGGTTGCATCAACCACAAAGAAGATACAAAACATAGAGTTTACTGCTTAGAAATAATTTTTCTCCATTTTTATCTTACATCAAAGATAAATCGCGCGGTGGAAAAATTCGGAGTCTTATTGAGCCGACATTGCGTCCGATACACAATGAGTCCTTAGACACGTGGGTCCCGGAGCGAATGTCAAATGCAATTACTCTCGAAAGCCGCTCACCTCCAGGATGTAGGATACGTAGGACGCGCTTTGTCGGACGCGGCGAGTTATCGTTAGAGGTGGTTGGTGCGTGCGTGCTGATCGTGCGTCCGCTCGTCTGTGAAGTTTATCTCGAGGAAGCCACCGACGTGCGGCGGCTCGCTTCCTCCCTTCCCACCTCCGTCGCCCTAACCAACTCCTCCACTCTTCCCTCCAACATACTTCTATTCGTACTCTCTTCCGCTACCCTTCCCCCCC
>NW_021853422.1:588796-597122 GCF_003651465.1 Formica exsecta
GCCCCAACATCGAGCCGCACGTTTCGCGCATTACCGGCGGGGTGTCCGAATGTTTTAACGATAAACTTGACAACATCTTTTATGCGACATTTCTCTTTTTTTTCGAATAAATAAACAATTTCATATTTTTACATTTAAAATATATTTGCATAAATATTATTAAGATTTATATATAAATTATATATTTTATAGGCGCGCATGTGTGTGAGACTTTCTAGAAAGAGTTTATGATTATAATTTTTTCTGTAACAAAATTTCAATTAAAAATTTGAAATCTTGTATTTTTATATTATATTTGCGAATTCTATCATATATTAGAGGTTGACAGAAATAACAAATCGTTTAGTTGATTTAGCATTTAGTTAGTTTAACAAAAAGTGTTTTAGCGGATAAAAAAATATGGGACAACTTGTGTGTATGTATGTTTTCGCGCGTTTTACACACGGATTGCCTTTGACGAGCTAGACCTTCTCCCACTCGCAGTTGCTAACGACTAGATGGTACTACATTTCACACGTATTTCTTGCGTGCCGGCTGTGTTGTAGTACGATTTAAAATTCAGTTCTTTAATTTTGTCCAAACTCTGGGAGACTGACAAAAAAATATGAAACGCGGGCATAAAACACGAGCCTGGTCGCTTTCTAGTTTGTGGCTTGTGTATCTTGCGGGCAGCGAGTCTCGTTTCGCGCATTTACCGGCGGTTTGTCGTTGTGATTTAGCTATCTGCTGGTAGCGTTGAGTTACGGTGCGCGGCGCACGCGGGGTGGCACAAAGAGAAAGAAGGAGAAGGAACCAACACACAGCACTCTGTCGCCTTCCATCTATGTACTTCTTCCGCGGCCGGCTGCGCCGCGGGACTTGTCGCGAAGGCAAAAGGCTCTCGCCGCGTGCAAAGGCCAAACACCGAAAGTCACTTAAGCGTGCGCTCGAACGGTGGTTCGTTTTGGAGTAGCACAGCCTGTCAACTCTTACGCCAGAGTACCGGCGCATTCTCGTCCAGTGATCAACGCATTCGTTCGCGGTCTGAAGGAATGGCCGCTGATAACGTTTGCTTTCACTAGTATCGGGTGGTATGGCTTGCGCGAATTTTTAGTCATCGCAAAAAAACTTTCAACTATTTTCAACGATATACCAAAAAAAGTTTTTAATAAATCTCATATTAAATAGATTTTGAAATAAGATTTCTAGAAAAACAATTGTATCGATAAAAATAAATTTGAAACATATCGCAACATATTCTAAAACTATCCATTTAGTCCCTCTTTTATCATTGTGTAAAAATCGAAATTTCCTGTATTTTCCTTCGATCTCTACTATAAGAGTGAAGTATTTATTTTGATGTATTCTTTTGACAAGTAGCGTACTTTTCGAGACAGAGACTCGTCAATCGAATGGCGGAAAGTAACAAATCACTCGGTAAATATAAAACTATGGGTCGGTACGGATCGGCATGAGGTCGCACGGATGCGCTTTGATGTGCGTTCACCATCACCCGTGAACGTTGCCAGCAGTTCCTTTATGGCGGCCATCGGACATCTGTCATGAGGTCGTCTTTTTCTACGGTTAATTTATTAGTGCCGCTTAGAGATAGAAAGAAAGAGAGAGAGAAGGGAAAGGACGGATGGTGAAGGAGAGAGATTCGGTAGAAAGATCGTACGACAGTGTCGTCTACGGCAGTGTAAATCGGGAGACGGATCGTTCGAATACGAAAACGGCGTATTTTACGAGTCTCAAAAATAGGGTGCGCATGAGAAGCGCGCGCATCCATTGCGAGACGACGAAAAGTGTCGCGCCGTTAAATGACTCATCTCGAACGGAGGTATTGACGACGAGCGTCCGCGCTCCTCACGTCACGTCAAGATTATAACACTATAATGTCGCGTCGGGTCGTTCACGAGGATGATTACACTTTTAACCTTCGAATGCAAACTTATAAAACCTGTAAAACATTAACGATCGGTCTTTTCATCGGGATTGAATGAAACAGTATCTTAAAAGATTATACGAAATATATCTTGTATAGTATTTTATAATCTCGGATAGCTCTTATAAAAGAAATTACATAATTTTGTAATTTTATTTTCATTGTTACATATTTTTTATTATTATATTGTATACATTTCTGAATTATTAAGATTATATTTTTATATGACTCTTGCAATTCAATTTCCTTTATATAAACAGTGTATTTATTTTTTCTACTTAACTTCATATAAAAACATTTCGGAATAGAATTACACTAAAAAAAACGAAGAATTTGCATACATAATTTATCAAATTCGTGAATTACATCACGTTTAATTTCTTACATTTTTTTTATATTTATTTTAATCTTCTTTAGTTTAGAAGAAGTCGGTCGAATACAAATTTATTTTAATCTTTTTTAGTTTACAAATGGTTGGGTCGAATAAAAATTTGATATATTGCTTTTTAGCAATTTTTATCGTTATCAAACATATCGAATAATTATTACAATGCACGATATTAAAATACTTAAAATCATGTAATTCTGATTCTTCTGAAACAAGAACCAGACTCCCATCTATCGTTCAAAATCTACATACTGTAAATACGATTTAAGGCACGTTAGTCTGTCAATTACTCTTCGGAGATTCTATCAATAAACATGGTAAACGGCATGCATTTTAAATACACATGTACCAGGTGACCCGAATCTGTATAACGGCGCAATGAAAATTGTAAAGTATCTGTTTTTGCCACATGAATTCTTCAATGATTATTATCGATCATACTTACCATTTTCATAAAAGCAAATTCAAATGTTAGTCGCGAGATATCGTCGCGGCCAAAGATTGTAAAACGAAAAATACAGAATTCTTGAGCGAAGTCTCATTTATCTCGAGATATACTGCATTCGGTGTATTTGCCCGTCGATGCAGCATTGCGTGTAAATCATGATCACCGGAAATAATGGGAGCCGATTAGAAAGCTGACTCCATGCATGATGTATAGGTATAATGCGGAAATCTAAGCATCGAATCGTTTCGCACGCGGATATGTCTTTAATATCTGCCGAAGATAGCTCTTCCATTCGTCATCATTTCTTTCGTGTTCGTCCTCGCAAAAATCTCAAGAACCAGCTTCTGCCATCGCGCGTACAAAAGTATATGATTGCAGCGGTAAACTGAACGTATCTAACGGCATATTCGTTTCTCGTAAAAAAAATTATTTCATTCCTCAATCCATTGTTATTTTATTTTTGTTATTAGATATCGATTTATCATTGTATATAAAGGTATTATTTACACATATTTATTGTATACATAAAATATTTTTTTTTTTTTATATAAAAACACATGCATTATATTTAAAAGAAAACTATCGTTATATTATAATATAATCATATATTCGTAAAAAAGTATTTTTTTGTAATTTTGTGATCAAACAGATATAGTCGAGAATTAAATAAATATGCTAATATTTTGAATTACTATGCACAAAGTAAGAATTAAAACTACTTTGAAATATTATAATAAATATACATAAACTTAATGTTGACCTTAAGTATCAAACTATAGGCACATACAATTTTTTTATGTATGACACAATATTTTATAAAAGAGAAAAATTAAAGATATAATAGTTTTAATTATTTTCATCGGTGCAATTTTCAACATTTAAGTATTCTATTTGCTGGTAAAGTATTATAAGTTCCAGCGAGCAATGAAATATTATAGCCATAATTAAATCACGCGAGATTACTTTATGAAGACTATGCCAAACGTGTCCATCGTCTTTCAAACAATTAATATCAAAGTCCAGGTATAAAAAGTATTATAAATTATTGATGGTATTTCTTGAACATTTCGAAAACATTCTTCATTTTACGCTAAAATATAATCAATTCTTTTGAAATCGTGTCAAATTTCTCCCATCCCTACGACCAAAAGATACGACGCCCTTTCATTGGATTGAAGGATTTATGGGTGCGGATAGGTATCCTATGGAGCAAAAATGCACCCTGGTATTGTTTAAGATTAAAGTTACGCAATAGGTATCGCTCGTCATAGATAGCTGGAGATTTTTACCAGAAACGGTAGTAAAATTTCTTCTTATGAAGATACATGTACACACACGATTCGACGTTTTCACGACCGGGCTTTGCTGTGAAACTTTAATGGCACGTTTCATAGCGTTTCACTTCAGGTAAACGTAAATGGAACGCAACGCGGGAAAACTTTTCGTAAAAAACTTTTTTGTGAGTGGACTTTCCGCATCAGTAATTTTCTAATGCAGAAATTTTCAGGACTGTTGTCATGTACATTAACACATTTATTTTTATCAGCCTTTGTGTATACACCATATGTAATTGCATTTGGGTAATTTCAATTACATATCTACAATAAATCATTTGATTGAAGAATGAAAATCTTGTCATAATATAGGTATATGTTTGCTTTTGACATATTTTTTTGTAAAAGTTTATTTTATTATTACCAGAGAAATTCTTCACTAAAGTTTCATACTGACATGTTCTTTTATAAACATTTTTATATAAAAATCAATATATAGAATCGATATACGAAGAATTAATATAGAATTTCAGAAAATATTAAAAATGTACATATTTAAATAAATATTCTGTTAATATAATCAGCTATTTAGAGATACTCGAACTTGCTGGTTTTATTTTTCTGGCACATCTATTAGATACGTTGTTAGAAACTGTTAAAATATCATGTCGAATAATTTATGTTCATGTGAAATGAGTTTATATGGGTTTCGATGGAATTAATTTTTTACTTGGATTAGCAACATTTGTTTGAAAGACAAGCATATAATATTATAGTGTTTTATTATGATAATTATATAATTTTATTCTCCTTTGTCTAAATTTATTTTTCTAAATTACAGATGGTAGAAAATATCAGAATATATATAATGCCCAAAGATTATAATGGTCAGAATATAAAATATACAAGTCTAAGAAATAAATACTTAAAGATAAATTTATTTTCTATCTCTTAAAACTTAATATCAAAAATAATTATTTTAAATATTAAATAAATTTGAAAGAAACTAAATAAATTTTCAAGTTTGCATCTAAAAGCTCCAATTAATTTAAGGCATGTCAGCAACTTATGTCTCGTAGTATTTTTAGATTTTAATGCGAGACTAATGACAAAAAGATGTCAACCAGTATCCAATCAAGGACGCATATTTATTCGAAAATACCTAGTTTATTTGCATCGTGTGAGTTAGGGGCAGGAGTGCGTCTCATTAAAATTGCATAAAAAAAGATATGAACTTTGAGTCTGGACTACTGACAAGATTTCAGACTAGTTTGCCGTAGCTATATACAGTAGATCGATACGTCTCGTAGGTCTTTTAAATCCGATATAATGTTGCTTTTTCAGGAACAGTAAAAAATCAATTCTTTTACTTCGCGAAAAAAAGGTGAGCGAAAGAGAGAATAATAGCAAAACGATGAGACATTTTAAATATAATTGAAGTCCGAGGACTTTAAGTGTATTGAATAAATAAAGCGCGTCTGTCGGCAAATCAATCATCTATATTTGAGATTTTTCTCCATTTTTACGTACGCGATCAGTTCTCATCGCTGTATTGTGTGTCGCGCCACGTAGTCGCTATCTTCAACTTTGTAATTTCATATGTCGAAATTGTCCGAGAGCAACGCAAGTGCGCGGACGCGCGTGAGTATGCTTCATTTTTTATGAATAAAGATGAGACGAAAAGTCTTGCAAAAGAAGGCCACTTACAATTAATATGTTCCAGTGATATTTTTTCGGAATATCGTGAAATTGACAAGTTTAATGTCCCGCTTAACAGACATAAAATAAATAAAATCTTAACAAACATTTTTCGTGATTATTTTCGATTATCGGCAAGATATGATATTTTTTACGCAATAAATCAATAAAGACACGACGAACTACTACTAATAATGCAAATATCGATTATAGCCCAAAGGATGCATCGAAGCTACACCTGTTGCATTGAATGCAAATGTTAGTAAATGTTTTATATATCTATCAATACTTGGCAAATACATAGTTTAGAAAATTATATTTAAAGAAATTTAAATAGAGAAAGAGAGAGAGAGAGAGAGTCTTAAAAAAGTACTAAAAATTCAATATCTCAAGCCGATATTAGTTTCGAAGAATATCGCAAGAAACCCGTAGTAAATTATACATATAAATGTAAACCGAATAAATATAGATTAATAATAGTTTATACTAACATAAAATTAATATTAAATAATTAATATTATGGTATGTACAAATTTGCAGCAATATAAAAAGTGCAACTCTATGTAGATTAAATTTTGTTAATAAAAGCGGGTAAAGATATATTTTTATTTAACGATTCAATTAAGACAGCTATTATCTATCGGAAAATTATTAATAAAAAGATATCTCCAATCTCATTTAAAATAATAGTCACATAAGAGAGAAATAAAAAAAAAAAGTTTTTTTTCACCGTTTATTATTAACAAACTACGCTTTTGCAAATAATATTTGCATCACTAGCAATAAGATAATTTCACGATCCAAAAAGATCGATATTCACGGAATCTGTTAACTCATGGACGATAGTCGTGGTTTATCTCCAACTTCTCAGATTTTCCGAGAACACCTAATTTTTTTCATGTAGCCTTTAATTTTCTAAAAGGATAGGAAAGGAATAATCAACGGCTGTTTCGCTTCCGCGCGCGCATATATAAATAAAAACAGAAATATACCTACATTGAATTGTAAATTTTTAACAAATTTTTCACAGTGCACTATTACACTAATAATGATATATCGCCGCTGTAATATACATTTATTTTCATCTTTATCTCTAGGTGAAGTAATAGGAAATTTTACCATTTTATTTTTAACTACACGAGATAGAACAACAGTAAGAATATGACGAATATGGAAGACGATGATCACTTCTCCATAATATATTGCTAATTATTAGATGGCAGGCTTAAGCCTATTATTATATATTGAGAATATAATATGATCACGCGATTGATAGTCGATAGATCGATTCATAGAAAGCACGGTATTTTACAGATCCTTTCACTGGAATATCGTAAATGAAACAGAGAAATTAGTCACGTCATTTATCGATCTTGCAGGCTGTATTTTGTTGTTTCTTAACTCGCACACGTTTACTTTCGCTGATGACTTCATCGTGTTTCGCACTGTTAGAAACTTTCGCGTTTGTTTCCGGTTCAGATAATATGTTGGTTAGCAACTTGTAGGTTTTAAAAATATGCTTATTATGATATAAATACATGAAAAAGAATCTTTGTTGTAATTATATCGGAGAATAATTATTAGATAACCAGGAAAATCTATTTGGTTTTGGAGGAGATATGTTTATCAGAACCGATGTATCGTGCAATATATAATTAGCATATTATAAACTATATTAAAAAATAGATATTATAAATACATATTATAATTATATTGAAATAGATAATGAATTTAGCGTATTAATGCACTGACTTATAAATGTTTACTAATGCTTCTCAATTTTGGTATTGAAACGCATGTATTTTTTCGATTATTTATAGATACATGTTTACAATAGTTACACACATATAATTTCATCTCAACAAAATAATTTTATTTTTCTCTATGTTTAAAGAATTAATGTTATTATTTTTTTTTTCAATATAATATAACGGTAATGAGAGAAAAGAAAGAAGCAGGGACAAAGAGAAAGAGAGAATTATTGCGCATGTATATAAAATTTATTGATGTGATCATGAAAAGTAGGATAAGAAAATATAAATATAAATTATGTTATATTTTATATTTACGTATATTTTAGTCATACTAAAATCAAAGTCATGTCCACCACAATGAGCAATAGATTTCCATTAAAATCAACTTCCAGTAATTAATTAGAACGTTCATGCTTGGTTAAGAAAATTACGAGAAATTGTCTTGACGCTTATCAAAGAAGTCAAAAAATCAGCGAAAAACCGTAACACATACGGCAATGAAAATTCGCGGACTACCGCAAAATATGTACACGCTGCCGGTATACGCATCGAGGTATGTGCGCCGCGTCGCGCGCGCACCAGATTTATCGGCGCTTGGCCGAGTTTTGGTAAGGTAAGTTGAGTGAATTGTAAATGTTTCCGGCAGAGAACTTCACCAAGATGGCTTCCCTTCACTACCGGGGGCGAGTTTGTTTACGCCTCATGACTCCCCACGTGGGAAAGGCAGCATGGCGCGCGTCACGGCCTCAAACGCACAAATCGCCTCGGCCTCTCGACTGTTCTGCCCATCTGTCGGGAGATTCAACGTAATGGCGTGCTCGCCTTCGGTTCATCTTCCGA
>NW_021853422.1:597408-617312 GCF_003651465.1 Formica exsecta
GTAGATTTCAGCTTTTTCTTCAAAAATTGTTAAGCATGTTAATGTAGAGAAACTCTGCTAACTCTGCGCACGTGTTGCATGATTTTTTCCTTCTTTACGGTTTTCAAACTTAAGCATAAGAACAAAGTTTATATATATATATACATGTATATATTTTTTATATCCTTTCTCCCTTTTTTTGATATGCAATTTTCTATGAAAATGTGGTATATTTAATATCAGAAAATCAAAATAATATATTATATTATTATTATATTATTCTCGTCAAACAATATAATAATTAAAAAATTTATTTCTTTAGAATTACATATTTCTTTTACATGTCACATAAAATTATAAAATCTGCAATATAAAAACAATGTCCAAGAAATTGTTCTTCGATTTGCCGATAATTTCTTATTTTAAAATAGTATCCTAAAAAATCTGGCTTTACTAACTCATATATTAATGCGTCACATGCACATATCTATATACTAAAATTACTCAATCACTGCTATACACACATGTGACTATGTTACTGCTAATAATACAATAAAATAACCTTCCTTCCTTCCGTTTTATTTGACTTTTAATTTACTGATGGCAAAAGCCGACATATTCTTATAGGAAAATTTAGAGAAACTATATCAAAGAGAGAGAGAGAGAGAGAGAAAAATAAGAAAATATTTTAGAAAAGTAAAGTATATGTCAAATTATCCTCCAAACTTTTCACGTTGAACGCGCATTGACAAGTTGCAAATTCGTTTTGCTACATCAAAAAGAAACATTCTTTCTATTTGTTTAAACCTCGTATTAAAAGTTTTCTGCGTGATAATATCCACAGTATACGTCAGTGATGTAACTTAAGAACTCCGGTAGCAAAGAACGCGTGAACGCTAAATTGATAGTAAGACATTCTACGACTTTACTAAAGCTCCTTTAACGATCGCCTAAACATTTTCTACATTTTAATTAATTCATAAATACGCACTGCAGGAATGCAGTAAATCGTTGCGATACTCATCGAGTTTTGTCCCGGCTCCTCTGGTGACGATTATCGACTGATAGTTGAATCAAATTCGCCGTTTTGTTGACTGATCGAATTTTCATACGCGTCAACTATTCTCTTAAGCATAGCATAGATCATGTCGGGAGAAAATAAACACAATCCATACGCATAAAATTCCGCACGATTACTCCCGAAATCAGGCCGCATTCCACGTGGCATTCCACGTGGCTCCGCGAGTTTGTTGACGGATCAGCGACGGTGAAACGCCGACCTCTCGATCGAAGTCACAACATTAATTTGTTCCATTTATCTTTGCATAAAAACGCGAAAAATAAGTCTAGTTGAAAATTTAGGTGATTAGCGAGTTTTTTTGTTTGGAAAAAGGTATTGTTTTCCGATCAATTTGAAGAGAAAAATTCGGGAAATTTTGCTGCTTGGGTTTATTGCTTCATGTCAATCGACAAACTTCAGCGTTTCACCGTCGCCACTAAATTTACATTGGTTTTGTCGACTCACATTTCATGCGTTGCGGTGCGTGCTGTTTCCTTCGGGGCATCTGCGTCCTTCGAAAATGTTCGATTATCCGTGCGGCCTCCAGTTCTTTTCGCCTTGACTGCAATTAGTTGGTCCCCAAAAAGTCAAACGGTCGAAAACACCGAACAGTATCCTTGAGATATCTTCCCCCAAGACAACTGTCTTGGATAGTCTACCTCTCTTTTTCCGTTACAACACTTGCGGTTATCCAATCGGCACGTGTCCCGACAACCACTACCTCATCGTGCTCGCCAACAACCCGCTTGTTATCAGTGACGCAATTGTCGCAATCATTTCATTTGGAATTCACGGCACCTATGCATTTATGGAACTGATGGCAAAGTGAAATAATAACACATTCGTCAAATCTCTGAGAGTACGGCTGAGAACGCAAAGTTGTACAGGATCTATCTCATTTATCCATTCGTATTCGTATAATTTCAAAATAATCGAAACTAACGATTCGCGTCGACGTATTGGCGGGTGAATATTAATACTTTCGTATTATTGTCTACATCCTTTGCCGATATTATTTCACTGAATTCGAATAGACAATTCTCGATCTCGGTGATACTGAACCGATTTACACCGAAACCATCTGCAAGACTATCCGTATCGTGCACCAACCCCCGGTTCACCACTTTTCCCTGCAAAGTAATCATTAGTCTCACTCTCGTCACTTTCCCGATCGGCCGTCGTTCACACCGATACGCGATACTCGTCTTCGATGACGGCTATCGGAATCGCGCCAACTATCTCGTGGATGGATCGGCGGATCCCGATGATATCGCGCGATAAACTTTTCTCCACGACGTATAATTCGCGACGCGCGCACGATGTTTCGCGACATATGTGAATATCAAAAGATCTTCAATGAAAAACGAAGAAAGAAAAACATAGTAAGAGTTGACCAAACAGATAACGATAAAACAAGCAAGAGAGAACGCCTGCCATAGATATGCAGCATGCAAACGAAAATGTGACAGCAAAAAATAGACAGATGAAAAAGAACGAAAGAAAGAAACGTGTTGGAAAGAAAGATAAAAAGATAGACAGAGAGAGAGAGAGAGAGAAAGAGAGAGAGGAGGAGAGGGGAGAGACAGAAAGATTGGAGATAGACGGAAAAGAAACGGAGAGGAGATGGAGGTAATGGCTACCGTCGTTCATGGATCGCGAAATCGAGCGGGCGGCGGTCCAGCGCTGACTGACTACGGACTGGCGTCGCGGCGGCAGGTCGTGTGGTGGGGGGACCCCAGGAGTAGTACTAGTCCCCTCCACCGACCGTTCTCGTTTCCTCGCTCGTCCGTTCTTCTTTGCTGGTCTCACTTGCGCTTGCTCGATCTCTCCTTCCCGCCACCCTCGTTCTTTCTCTCCTCCGCGGCCACGATCGCGTCCAAAGCGCGCGCGGTCCGCGAACGACGAGGCAGCGAGGCCACGAGGAGGTGGGGAAGGGAAGGGAAGGGTTCGCGAAGTGTACCGAGTGAATGAGCGAGATCGTAGGAGAGGAGGGACCGTGCACCTCCTTATTCTCTATCGTTCTCAGCTTACTCACACTCGCGCGTCGCAATGTGAGCCGACGCGATGCGACGCGACGACGCAACGCGACGCGATGTAACGCGACGCGATGTAACGCGACATGAGGGGTTCGCCGTCGCACCAGCGACGGCGCAAAGGCCAGCCACTCTCGTCTGCGAATGCACCAAATGCTGGTGGATGCGCTTCTCGCCGCAACGTGACCGCGACGTGGCACCCACGCGTTCCCCGTTGTGGCACTCTTCTCATTTTTTGCTTTCTTTTTTTTTTTTTTACAGGTTTTTAAATTTTTGAATAGAGCTGTGCAAAGTTTACTGAACGAAAAAGAAGCCGATTGGATCGAGAGGGCTCATCACAGATCTATGGGGACTATAGATGTATTCGCGCGCACTGGGGGAGGTCGGAAAAGGAGGCGGGGTCCTCAACTCTATCGGCCCGTGAGGGAGGTGCACGGGGAGATGTCGCTCTGGTTGTATAGTAGTGGTAGTTTTGATTGTTGCCGCGAGAGGCACTGCTGCACGACGAGCTACGGTACTACGGCGACGCGGAGCCACACCTAGGAATTTCTCGGGGTTTTCGCTAAGAGAATCGCGTCCAAGGCTATTGCTGGGCAAGGTGAGTACTGGATCAGTATTGTTTGTTAGCAAATTAAGATTGTAATTTGTAAGTAAGCTGAGAAATGGAGCTATCGAGCGTATTCTGAGTATTTCGATACTTAACCTCAAAAACGCATAGTAGCTATTCGAAGCTACAAAACTGATTGTATTGAAGTTGCTGAAAGCTCTTTCTTCGCTAGATTATATTTACGTACGTTTCGCAACATATCGCTCTCTTTCTCTCTTCTCTTTTCTTCCCCATCTTCTCCTTCTTTCTCTCTTTCTTGCTCACTCGTTTTCTCTCGTTCACACTCTCACTTTCTCTCTCTCTCTCTTTCTTATTGAGCATATTTAAATATTATTACACTAGAAAATATAACGTTAGCTTAACTGACATAAAAGTGTGGTGGGCTGTGCGTTAAGGGCACGCGCATACCATAAGAAACTAAATATCAGTTGAAAGAGAAAGATAGAGTGAACTATTTTCCATTGTATGCAAAACATTGGAAATTAAGTTAATGCCTGTTATTATATTGCCAATGGCATTAAAGTTTTTCTGAACGCTTTTTTTTCTTTTAGATTGATAAATATAATTTTAAGGGAAACAGTATTATATAATTTTGCCAAACTTTTATATTTATAATTTATCATTTAACAAATAATTTAAATATTATCATGTGACATATATAATAGATGTTACATCATCATCGACAAGTTATCATAAAGTTCATTACAACAAAATAATACAAAACTACTACTAATATGCAATCATTCTCAATGTCTTTTTATGAAAGATATCTTCTAATGAATGACTTTAAAAGAAGAATCTTCGTTATTTATTCTTCAACTATATCATTTTCTACTTTCTCATCGCTGGTTTTCTCAAACTCGTTTCTTCTTCTTCAATCTTTCTGAATCTCTCAGTTTTCTAAGAGATGTTTTCCCGAAAATATCATTTCCAAAGAACCCGACAATCATCCCGCGCTCTCTCAGCTCAACGAAGCTCGTTTTAGCGGGCACCGGTGGAGGCGCTGGCAACATTGGCAACTCTGCGGGATAAACTGTACCAACTGGCGGACACATCCCGCCCATCGGGCGGAGCCCGCATGATCTATAGCGTCATAGAACATCCCTGCCGCTGTGGTAGGAACAGAATGGCTACGCCCACGGTGCAGAACGTGCGCGCTGCACCCCCGCCGTTGCTGCCGCCACCGTTGTCGTCCTCGCGGCCACCACCGGGGGCCGAGGATGTTTATGCTCCTGCCGCCGCGTCTCTATCTAGTCGTGGCTCTGGTGCTGCGCTGTTTCTCTCCTGTAGTCGTTGTCGTCGTCGTCGAAGCCACTACTGTCGGCATACTCTCTCGATTTATCCTTGGCTCCTACCAATCGGCGCGCGTTCATTATCGCTAAACATTCCTGTCAATTAAAAGTGCACCAACGCCCAATTTACCGGCGGTCGTCTGTCGTTCTGGCGAGCTCGCCCCGCGGAAATATTAACGAGGGACTAGTCGCGAGTTTTTTGTCCGTTTTCTTTCTTCTTTTTGTTTTCTGGCGCGCTTCTCCTACTGGATTCCCCGGGTAGAAGGGCATAGCCGTACTTATGGGCTTTTCGTTAGCGCGCATGCAGATGTACCTTGGTTTACGATTATGGCACTGACTCTCATTTTCACGGAGAACGAAGCATTCCAAAGTAAGGCAGCATTCTACCGGCAATGCAATGCTGGTTTTTGTTGGATTATGCATTGGTACACGGCAATGAAGACGATAAATATCATATAAATACGTTTGCGTGGAAATTTACACGACATGAATTACTTTCATTTCATAATCATTATGAATTAATTTTATACATATATATATATGTATGTAAGTATGTATGTGTATATCTGTGTGTGGTATGTGTGCATGCGTGCGGGCATACGTGCGTGCGTGCATGTACCTAAAATCTTTTAAATATCTTTCATAATCTATATAGAGTTGTCTAAATTGGAATTAATTATGTATTATTATGTACATGTAAATTTTTTATATCAGATATTCTCCTTATTAAATGACGCAATTGTATTTTTTATAAGTTGAAAATGGAAGTAGTTTTTACAAATAATTAATAAGCGATTACTTATATATTAACATGAATCAATAATTTATAAGATTTATTGAATATTTTTTTATTTTTCATGTTTGACTATTAAGTGTTAAATAATGTAATTAGTTTTGTAATTAGTATTATATTATACGTGTAGTTTCTATACTTTAGAGGCAAAGTTAAACATAGTCTAAACAATAAAAAAAGATCTGTTTCGGTTTCGAAAATCTTTTTTCATTAAGCTTTATTTATATAATTTCAATTTATAATTTTGCAGCATGCGTTAGAAAGACAAATATTTTCTAGTAGTATGTGTAGTAGTTTTTGAGATTTTTGAAATTTTATGTTTATAAGTAAAAAGATGGCATCTCTGCGATCATCTGAAACTCAGCGCGAATAGGATATTACAAAGAGCACTTTATGTATTTCGGCGACGGTCGCATCGTTTTCACAGACAGGTTGAAGAGGTTGTACCGTTCCTGCGCGCATCAAGCCAATTCGACGCCAGCGATGTTCGTGATGCGACGTTTACGAGATCATTTATTAGGTGACGTTCTCATCGGGCAACTTGGCTGCAAACTGAATTTGCTAGCCTATTCCAGGGATCGTATCCCGATTAAAATTTATACTGTATTTAAATTAATTTATACTGTATTTAAAAACTTGACCAAATATCAATGAAGTCTGCGACACCCGAGACAAACAAAGAAGTATATATAATCACAGATAATAAATGTACAGAAACATAATTCGATCAAACGTAAAAAAAAAAATTTTGTTTGTTCACACAAACTCGCGAGAATTTTCCAAGTACGGCTCAACATGACCGGCGGATTGATTAATAGTTGAGCAAATCTGCACGTTATTATTAGCGCACGTATCATTAACATATAATTGAGCATATCTCGTGTTTGATTTTATGAAATTGATCAGATGTATGGAAAGAATTTATATTTTTTTAATTTAAATTATATATTTAAACTTGGTATATATAAATAACTTATATGTATAAAAATGTAAAAATTTTATATATATATATATATTTATACATGAATATATCTGTTCTTATATTGTATGTGTGTTACAATGTGAGATTCACTCACGATACGGTATTCGTATTTGGTTCAAAGTGGAGAAAGGCTAGATGGTGGCGACAACAATATTTACTTGTCGAAGAAAATACGTATTTCGCAGTCACACATTAGATTCATGAAGTAGTATGTGTAGTAGTTTTTGAGATTTTTGAAATTTTATGTTTATAAGTAAAAAGATGGCATCTCTGCGATCATCTGAAACTCAGCGCGAATAGGATATTACAAAGAGCACTTTATGTATTTCGGCGACGGTCGCATCGTTTTCACAGACAGGTTGAAGAGGTTGTACCGTTCCTGCGCGCATCAAGCCAATTCGACGCCAGCGATGTTCGTGATGCGACGTTTACGAGATCATTTATTAGGTGACGTTCTCATCGGGCAACTTGGCTGCAAACTGAATTTGCTAGCCTATTCCAGGGATCGTATCCCGATTAAAATTTATACTGTATTTAAATTAATTTATACTGTATTTAAAAACTTGACCAAATATCAATGAAGTCTGCGACACCCGAGACAAACAAAGAAGTATATATAATCACAGATAATAAATGTACAGAAACATAATTCGATCAAACGTAAAAAAAAAAATTTTGCTTGTTCACACAAACTCGCGAGAATTTTCCAAGTACGGCTCAACATGACCGGCGGATTGATTAATAGTTGAGCAAATCTGCACGTTATTATTAGCGCACGTATCATTAACATATAATTGAGCATATCTCGTGTTTGATTTTATGAAATTGATCAGATGTATGGAAAGAATTTATATTTTTTTAATTTAAATTATATATTTAAACTTGGTATATATAAATAACTTATATGTATAAAAATGTAAAAATTTTATATATATATATATATTTATACATGAATATATCTGTTCTTATATTGTATGTGTGTTACAATGTGAGATTCACTCACGATACGGTATTCGTATTTGGTTCAAAGTGGAGAAAGGCTAGATGGTGGCGACAACAATATTTACTTGTCGAAGAAAATACGTATTTCGCAGTCACACATTAGATTCATGAAGTAAATTTTTCAATATATTATTAACTTGTATATTGGACGGCTCTTATAACTTTGCGATAACTTTTCTCTGCGGAAGGTTCCGTTCAGGCTAATATTTCTTCCGACGTCTTACCGATGGCAAACTTTATCCAACCAGTGCAACTTGAAGCATTATACACGGTCACTACAGGTCAGAAAACGATATGGCCGTATTTTCTATAGAAAACAACTAATGTCCCGATTACATCTCTCGCTTGTCTTAAAATATTATTATTGCCTTGTTCAAAATGAGATTAGTTATTGATGTTAAAAATTTTACAGGTATAGAATCTCTAAGAATAAATAAATATGATTTTCGAGAAAAATAAACAAGAATGATGCCATTTTTATATTTTGTAACTTAATTGTCACAACTACATATATTTTATCCGATTTCTTTAAATAGACAGATATATAATTTTTTGATATAATATTTCTACTTAATATAACACACACATAATCGATAGAAAGATTTTATTTCTACGATTGCACAATATCGTTACTAATGATGCGCAACCGAGGAATGTTCTCACGCACGTGTAACGCATTAAACTGGTTTGAGATCAAGCGAATTAATAATTGCATAAAAAATAACTTTATAAAAAGTTGTGTATAAAAAAGTATTTAATAATTAAGGCCTCTTCACGCACATTCGTTGATGATTGTTTGTGCTCGTTTGCCTAATCTGAATTTGACTTTAAATTAAATGTGTCTGCGTCTTCTCCCGCTGACCGCGGGATTTCTTTTACGAGCGCTACCGACATCGGGGTGGATGCACCAGCAGGCACTAAAACTTGCGAATATTTTGAAAAGCGTCCATTATGTAACTACAATGTGGATCGTATAGATTTACGTCTATATCCGTTTATACTGCCAGTTCCCTATGGAGTCGAAATAAGTGCGCGTCGTAAGATAAAACACTATGCATCCTTTTCTACAGCTATCTGGTATCGTACAGTAGCAATGTCCATTTTAAAATATCACGATAATTCGCCTAAATCTCGATTCAGGACGCGTCGAAATCCGCGTGGACAGGGTAGCTGTCAATCTGTCTGTCAAATGATGACAGGAAACATTGTATATTTTCGACGCTAGTGATACATACACATACATACACATACACACACATTTGGTTTTATTATATATTGATAATACTTACTAGTTTGGGGTATTATTCAATTTTGCGCTTTTGGAAACTTGGGTGGTTATGCGTTTTATTACTTTTTTCATGAAGGTTTATATTTTTTATTTATTATAATGCATTTTTTTTTAATTTTTTAGAAAATGTAGACAGAATTGCAAAATATTTATTTAATTTAATATAATATATGGATGAGAGAAAAAGCTTATTACATTAATAGTAGAATGTAGAAATAATCGTAAAATATAAAAAATTCTGTATTTGCAGATGCAAGTAAAAATTCTATCTATTGCGGTATTTATATTAATGCTATACGGAGTTTTTGTATTTGACATATCTATCAAAGAGAATCTATCATTGATCTGTTTAAAAAATTCTAACAGCGGCGCAATAAGAATCGCCCGAAGCGAATAGCGAACTGACGTTTGCGTGGGCAGTCATGTTTGCATGTATATATAGCTACGTGCGTGGCGCATAACACACTATAGTGGACACACGCACATCGCTCGCATGTACATGCTTGAAAATAGATCTACTATCGACATTTCGTTTCTCATGGCCATAAATTCGGCTGAAAAAATTGCGTATACGAAATAGTTTACAGACGTCGATTGCCGTCGGTTAAATACTTCGTGTTTGTTGCCGAATTGAATTGCATCTGCGCGAGTTATAGGCTTTTACATTTATTTATTTTTTTTTTTAACACGGCTCGCAAATATTCTTTCTTTCTTTGCTCACTCATTCACTCTCTCTTTTTCATATACTTCCACTCTCTCCTATCCTATTTTTCTTGATCCTATCAAAAGAATTGCGACACATATTTTTCACCGCTCATTTTCTAGAGACAAACCCCCCGATTTCATAGATGATAGCGGAATTTGTTAAAATCGCGATGAAGAACAATTGTGCAAAGCGCAGCGCGCATAATGCACATCAATTGGATAAGAAGGCGCAGCACAAAGATTTTTTTTCTTTTACGCGAAAAAGATGTCGGCGACGATTTTCTTTTTGTTTCTTTTCTCCATCTTCTTCTCCTTTCCTTCGAATTTGCTCCTTTTCCCTGAGACCTTCATGAATCATTCGCACTCTTTTTTTTGAACGGTGAAAAGGAAAGTCGGTAAGTCAGAAAGGTGAAGAGGATAGAAAGGTTCGTCAGATTCGAAATGGAGGGGATGGTATGAGACGAGGAGATCACACACTTTCAACAAAGAAACCTTTGTATATTCTAAAATAACTTAAGCAAGCGATCGAGTCGGCGCGATTAGAATACCTTCGAGTATCGGATGAGAAGATTGACCGACCAGAGGTGGCCTGTTTGAAAATAATTACTATGATGTTTTGACATGGAGAAGTCGCAGACGAACCCCCTACGGTTTATTTGTTACGACTCGCCTTTTTTTAAATTTGTTGGTAGAACTCTCTACTACGTGATTTTTAAAGAGAGATTTATAAAACTTATGAGTTATATCTAAATATGGGCGTTATATAGTTAGAAATTTATATATGTCTTGAGAAAAAGAAAGAGAGAGAGAGAGAGAGAGAGAAATTACGTGGATATTAAAATATCCTGAAGAAAAGTGAATTATAAGTTTAATATAGAACTTTGACTGGACCTATCAAAAATTAAAATTTATACTTGGATTTATTTCTTTATTTTGCTTATATAATTACATGTATAAATGTAATTACATATGTGACGAACTATATATTATATGTATATATGTATATATGCATATGATTACTAAGTATAAAAAAAACATAGTCTTCGAAAAAAATCAGAAAAAGCTGATTATAATATATAGCTAATAATGCGATTATGATTATATACATTTCGCTTGTCTAAAAATATTATTATTCATTTTATGAGAAGCAAAGCCTATCATACTACTGACAAAAAATATTGCATTTTGGATAGAATTTTTAAGAATACATGCGCACAAAAATTAATTTTAATAAATATTAATTTTTACTAACTTATAATTGGTCAACTCAGAACATTTTTCTCTACATTTTATAAGCTTTTTTCAATGAAAATCTTTTTAAAGAATAAAATTTTGTACAATTTTTTAAGATGTGTAAACTATATTTGACTTATATCTATGACTTATGTTTGATCGGAAATAGATTGCAAAGGACAATACTTACTGTAGATATTGTATATTAAAAACAGTTTCTTCTTTTATAAATATTTATTATTTTTCATATTTTATTTTTTTTCCAATTTTTTTTATTAGCAACATTTAAATGTTATGGTTGTAATGGACTCTATCCGAGCTCATATGCGATATGGTACAATTTTTCATAGTGATGCGAGCGATAATATTGCGAACTTGGCGAGTATGAAGCACCAGAAACGCAAGCGTAGTATTGGTGTGGATGGAAGGCGTTAATTTATCTCTCCACTTTTTTAAGGAACGTTATCGCGCTGTAATTCGTTCACGCACGTCGACATTCTCTTAATGCAATTAATCCTACTACTTGTGTAAAGAACACTTCGATATCAGAGAAAAATTATTTTACATCACTTAATTACGATATTTAAGCGGTAATATTTAAATGAAATATAAAAGCTAATTTACATAGTGTAAAGGCAAGCCTGAAATTTTATATATAATTGTTACTGCATTAATTTTTCTTTTAATTAACAACAATTTATTATAGTGCATTATATATAAATGATATGGAATTTTCCTTTGTATTTAATATTTGGAATTGAAATCAATTAATTTCACATACATATCACACCCATGGTATTTTAAAAAATAATCTTGAATTTATAATTATACATTTATATATATATATATACAAAACTAATATTTATGCTTGGTTTATACAATCATAAACAGCAATATTTTTTTTAGATATTAGACAAAGATTGTTTGGATGATTGAAGTAATTGCAGTGTATCTTTTCTTCTTTTCCGTATCGTTATAAATAAGCGTTAGTTAGATGGAATTCCTAGATTGCAAGAGTAGTTCATATAGCACTGCCAATTTTTGCCAATATATATATGTATATGTATATATATGTAGTCTTTTACATGAGATAAATAGAGAAAGAGTAAGTTATATGTATCATATATTGCATAAAATTTTATTTTATTTTGTGCTTTACAAAACATACAAAATGTAATTTATTATTGCTTTTTATAAGAATGTTTTATTATATGACAATCTTTTGTCTTTTGGATAACTTTTTCTCTCTGTGTTTTATAATATATTTATCACATACATACGTGATATGAATTAAACTTTCTTAAAATTTTTAAATGATCCAACATTGCTTTTAATCATCAATTATGAAGTAAAAAATACAAATTGTCATAGAAATACATGCATTTCAAGATACGCGCAGCTCTTTTCTTTCGTGCACTTTATGAAAGAGTTTTGACCATGCAGGGAAGTTGGTTCCACAAAGTTATCGATTGCCTAATATTCTTTTAACTTAAAATCTGGTATCTTTCGAATAACTATATTAAATTTGTCAGCAAATGTTACAATCATAGCCGATATTCAATGTTTTTCAAATTTAATATTTTTAAATGATATCATTGTAGACGTCATAGTAAATGCCTCTCAACGTAAGACATCATTTCATCTAGTTACAAAATACGGTGACAAATTCAAATCTTAATCGACATAGTTTTAAACGACCAAGATCTTGTGCCGATTGATTAGACTCGAAAACATTTGAACTGGATTCGGAGCTCTTTCATGTCCGAATAGAGACGATCTTGATAGAGACAGCAAGTCAGACGTCGAGTGCTAGCCTAGCGTACAGTATTCGTAGAAGGTTCGTTGCAGGGTGCTCCGTGGCTAGTGAGGGGTAAAGGGTGAAAGGTGGAGTGAGGAGGGTGACGGGGAGGAGGGGAAGAGGAAGGGGGGAGGGTGGCAGTTGTCGGCAATAGGGCGAAGGAAGAAGCGGAGGAGCGTCGAGAGAGAAGCCCAGGTCCGTCGGTATCGATCGGGCGTCTGCGGTAGATTGACACGTGTCATGGCCGCCTCTCTCGGTGCCGGAGAGAACGAAAGGAAGGAAAGCGAGAGAAGGACGGCGGTCGCCGTGAGAAACCGCGGAATAAGGGAGAGGAAGTGAGAAGGAACAGCGGCGGTGACGGCAACGACGGCGGGTAGCGCGCGGAACAGCGAAGGTAGAGGAGGACGACGCGGGGGCTGTCGAGTGGGTGGCTAGCCGGACGGGGGCGACGAGGGAGAGAGAAGGGGGGAGGGCGAGGGAAAAGGACATTAAGGTGCGTAATAGCCAGCGGGGCGAGCGCGCACCGCCGCGGCATCGATTAGACAGAGGCTCCCTCATCCCATTGCTAGAATGCAGCCCACTCCCTCCTCCGCCACCTTCAACCACCCACTCACCCGCCATCCGCCTCCCCCTGTCTCCTCTGCCACCCTCCCCCTCCCCCTTCTTCTCCCCTTACACAGGGGTCCTCACGACCACCCATCTCCACCCACTCCGTCGAACTGGAGAGCCCCCGAGTACGTGCTCTACATACACACTCGCGCGCTTATGTCAGTTCCTGTCCTGCTGCCGGCACTTCCACTGCCTCCGCCACCGTTGCAAGAATGGAAAAGGAGAGAGAAAGCGTTGGGTCTCGGGAGAAAAAGAGACGGCGGCTACGGCGCGGAGGGTGACCGAAGCCACCTCTCTATCCTATCCCGTAGCACCTACACACGCGCCGCCGGGGACACCAACGTCTAACGTCGTTATAAACATTAACGGAGCGGCTCAATATTCCCCGGACCTTGCATCTCTTCCCTCCTCCCTCTTTGTCCACCTTCGGTCCATCTCCCTTCTCGGGCAAACCGTCCCCATCCCGTCTCTACTTGCTGGACGCTCGCATGCGGCGAGCTCACCTTGCTATGGTTTCCGGGTCCTTCGTTGACCCTACGAAGGGTTACCTAGTTGGTATGCCCCGAATGACCGAAGTCGAAAGGGTGTGCTCGCCACTTCTTAGCGAATGTACGAAACATTGAATGGTATCTGGGAACGTAACTAGCTTTCGGACATTGTCCGTCTACCCGATGACGTGGACCTTTATCGGGAACCGCTTATTCTTTGAGCTAACTCTAGATATAAACTTGAAAAATCTAATTAACTGATATATTCGTCATTTATTTATGATAATATTAAATTCATATTCAAGGGATTATTTATGCAGATTATCAGTACTGAAATAAATAAATATATATATATATTTCTGAACATATAATATAATATATCATAAAATATTTTCAGAACATTTGGCACAATAGAGGAAATCATTTTTAATTTATTTTCATGTGTGTTATTCTATATATACATAATCAAACTTCATTCTTAACAACAAGATATCTCTACAATAAATAACTCATTAAAAATTTTGATTGAAAACAGAAAAAACGAATGTCGCTATTCTTAAAATTAGAAATACGAACAAGTTGAGCAGAATTACGTTAGGGAGATTTGGTCGACTTCATACGATCACTCGGTAGATCTCATCGCTGGATGGAAAAGAGAAGAACGATGAAGAGGAGGTTAAAAGAGTCTGCGGGAATGGAGTCGTGGCCGCTTACGGCTTCGGATCGAGATCGTCTAATTTCGTTCGACGAGTCCCGTAAGGATCCTTCTCTTCGTCGCCTTTTTCTTCGTCTTCTACTTGCTCTACAGGCTTCGATTTCGGTGACGGGGTCGTACGAGACCGGCGCATTCTTGTCCGAGGGATCGCGCTGATTATTGTTAATTATAGCGGGCATTAAAAGCGAGAGAGGGTGCAGGACCCTCGATCATTCCAGTCAGATTAGTGATGATGATCGAAGGCATGGTAGATGTGTTCCTCGTGGAAATTGCATTTTAGCCTTTTCAGTACAATATATAAATTATGTGTATATTATAATTAAAATACACGATATTTTATCAAATAATTAATTCTTCTGCGTTACATAATAATTTATTACATCTTAATTTTATATATAATATCAAGTTTATACACATACACAAACACGATATATCTATCGACATTTTTCATATAACAAAAGATAATTTACAATTTTACCCTTCTGTACACACGTGTCAAAAATAAATAATATTTAAGAAATGTAAGTTATATATACAGATAAATTAATATAACATTATTAAAATATTGACTTACATACATTATACTCGCACAATTAATTTTGCAATATAATCCATGCTATAGAAAATTTGTTCGTAGCGATAATTGAACAAGTATTTATTTCTCATGTCCCCCCCCCCCCCCCCCCCCCCCCCTCCCTCTCTCTCTCTCTCTCTCTCTCTCTCTCTTTGCGATCAAATCGTAAGGTTATTTCGAAGAGCAATCTCACGTTTACGCGAACCTTATTGGTAGCAGGTGCGCGTCCTTTTTCTACACACTATGATCCGTAATTAGGGATTAGTTACCAACGATCCTCGATCAACGAGGAGTTAGCTGAAAGTGCCATGTGATGCGTCAACCATGGATATTATATTGACGTATCGATGTCTCAACGATGTTCAACGAGCATCGTCCAATTAACGGCTATCCGTATTTTATTCTTTTTGACAAATACTCGTAAATCTCGGCAAATCTGTCCATCTGGTTTATCTACCCTCCACAATACTCGCGCCAATCGTTCTTCTTATTAATGTCGTACACGTGTTACATACATGATACGACAGATTTATATAAAATCGTTTGGGTTTCCAAGTCTTTTATTAAAATCAGTTTATTTTGATTTATCAAACTGCATGTTTTATTTGTAGTCAATATTAGAATTGTTTGAGCTATTCATTTTGTAATTAATATATACGATATTTATCGCCGTCTTTGTTAAAAGCAGGTTATTCGAGAAATTATTGAACTCTGCTTATCAAAAATTCGATTTGATTGCGACAAGTGTTTTAATTATTCAAAAAAGTAATTTTCAAATTAATTCAAACTTTGGAAAAATTGATTTATTTTATTAACCAATGGCATATAAGATATATCTTGATATATGTACATGCAGAGCATTCTAATATTTTTTATTGAACTTCAGCGTGTTCTATGCATTATATCGATAAAAGAATATCATACAAATGTAGGTTTGTAAATGCATTTTTTTCAATGCGGAATCTCATATGCAACTATAATTATTATTGTAAATATAGCTTGAAAAATCTATGGGAAAAAATTCATTATATTAAATATTATGACAGTTGTATGTATATATGTGCGCACGTGCATATGATGAAATTACAATATGTTGCCTTACTTCAACAGCGTTCCATTGTATTTGTGATATCGGAAGGACAAATTACAAAAAATTCTCCATGAAATTTTATTCCAAGTTTTCTTTTCAGAGGTATATTGGCAACGAGGGAATAATCCACAAAGGGCTCGTTCGGTCTCTTCAGTGTAGCACGCATGATACGCTGGCATCCGATCGAGCACGGTTAACCCGGGCGCTAAGTTGGTCATGTCGTAACAAAAACATTTTTGCAACTTCTCAACTATACGCAAATCGAATTTCAGTCACGTCAAAGGTAAACTATAAACGACAACGAAACCGGGAACCGGGATGTTAGCCGATCGGCGGGAAGAATAGGAGTAGGAGAGGGAGACGACACCGATGAGCGTGTTTCGGATGGAAATTTCATTCGCTAGTTTTCTCCGCTTAATAAGACGAGAGACGGAGAGATCGTCGCCGGTTCGTAGACTTCGGAAAGGGGAAACAGAAAGGGCGCAACAAGGGCGGGGGTGATGCAGAGGACGCGCACGGGCTGCCGGTTGAAAGGGGAACGCGGTGGATCGGGGCGAGGGGGAAGGGGGAAGGGAGAGCTGCAGAGGGGCGGCCAGGACTGGGAGGCGAAGTGTCGTCGTCCGAATAACGGCCAAGCGGCATCGACCGATCTTTCTGCCCCCCCCCCGGCCCGCACGAAGCGTCAACTTGTTTCCCTTCTGCTGCGCGAATATCGGACCTTCAATTTGCCCACTGCGGTTCGCTAACGCGATTGTCCTCAGCGAGCTGTCCATGACGCGGTTGTAGTGTGACGCGTGATCGGGGTATGACAGCTAAACGATTCCCGAATTCACTACGTAATGTTGCATACGCTCAAAAACGTGAACAAATGAATTTCTGATATCGAATCAACGAATAAAACGAAATAACAGCTGAAAAGCGCTTTTTTTATAGATTTTTTTTTAAATTTTTTCTACAATCTTATCAAAACAAAAATACACAATCCAATTGTATATTTCTTTTCAAATTTTGTATTTTTAAATTTGGATGCACGCGTTGTTTAAACTTGATTTCGTTGTTATTATATGTATATATTCGGGAATTCAGAGAATTTCAAAGTATCACGGAACATATACGTTAAATTAATATGACAAATATACAACATAAGCATTTACGTTTTTATAAATACATTGTTATAGATATCTTTTTATATTTTCGACAATTGGAAGATAAATAAAATTGAATTTAGAATAATGTTGTAATTTATAATAACTTGAATGTTACAAAGCACGTATTACACGTGCATCATTTATTTCCATACGTCATATATTATGAAACTATAAATTTAATTCGCGCTGCCGCGTCATGAGAGACATACTCTTATAGAAGCTTATAATAATAAATATTTAAAAAGAAAATAATTTCTCTCTCTCTCTGTTCCTCTGTTCCTCTCTTATTCTCTCTCTCTCTCTCTCTCTCTCTCTCTCTCTCTCTCTAGCTAATGTAATAAAGCGCCGCTAATAATAATTTTGTCACTTTTATTATTTCAGCGCAGTTTTATTTAATCAATGGAGGGTTACGAAGACGACGATGACACCCATTTTTGCATCAAGTGCAATTTGACAGTACACGGTCTCGACAACTATGTACGGCATCGTCGATCGGGTTGTCGACCTCTTGACGATAAAAATGAGACCGTTCACGAGTCACCTTCGACGCCGACGACGGTATCTTATCCCGAAATTTTAAACGCGGATGCTTTCTTCAATTCGTTGGAGTTACAGAGCAGCTCAAAATCAAATCCTCGACGAGCACCGACTTTACTAGATAATAATAGAAAATTCAAAAAAGAGGACAGAAGAAAGAAGGACCAAAAAAATCAGGTGGATGGCGCGAAGGATAAGCTTCACAGTATGTCACCTGCTGTCAGCGATCTGGACGATCCAACTGATCACCTATGCATGCAATCCCTCAAACAGACCGATCGAAAGAGGCAAGAAAATCCTCAGCGAATAGTGTCAGATCAACAGAACTGGTTGGAAGACACTATTCTTGCCGATCTCGCTTTGGGAAATAGTGACAGCAAAGAGTTGACGAGATATGATTTCGAGTACCAACAAGACGACGAGGAATCCGAAGACGACATGCTGGACGACGATTTGGTGGAAGATGACTCCTATTCAGATTCTGACGACGGCGAAAATCAGGAACGTCCACCGCGAGATCATACTGGCGGAAAGTGGAAGCCTGGGCTCAGCGATTTGCCGCAGGACATGCCACATATGCATGAGGAGGATGTGGATCCCGACGATGATCATCAGGAACATCCACCACCGACGTATACTGGTGGCAAATGGAAACCTACGGAGACAACGCAGGTAAGAAAAAGAAATTATTTCAAGATCATAGTATAGTAGATAAGTAATTTTATGTATAATTATAATAAATAATTATTATAAATCGGCGAAAATCAGGAACGTCCACCGCGAGATCATACTGGCGGAAAGTGGAAGCCTGGGCTCAGCGATTTGCCGCAGGACATGCCACATATGCATGAGGAGGATGTGGATCCCGACGATGATCATCAGGAACATCCACCACCGACGTATACTGGTGGCAAATGGAAACCTACGGAGACAACGCAGGTAAGAAAAAGAAATTATTTCAAGATCATAGTATAGTAGATAAGTAATTTTATGTATAATTATAATAAATTATTATTATAAATAATCATTATAAATAATTTGAGATTTGAAACAAACATTGCTTTACTCTTCAAAAAGTATACGATGATTGGATATGATGATAAATAATAGTTTTTTCTTAGCAAAATCAATAGAATATACTGTTCGATAGGCGAAAGAGAATAAAACTAAACAAATTAAATCAAATTAATACGCGACTTTTTAATAACAAAAAATTTGTTTTATCCTTCAACCTTATTCATCTCTTCCCCTTGCCCCATCCCCATTACAAAATCATTCTGCATATCTGATCTTCATTGATATGAATGTAACTTGATATGAGAGTCCAAGCAATCTTTGTGCGAGCAATAATGATTTGTTGGACAAAGAGACATTGATCGTTACAGAAGATCGAGGAATACGAGAGCAAAAACACATCCGGACAGCCGCCGCCAGGACACACGCGAGGGAAATGGGTACCGGGTGCACGAACGGATATCGAATCGGGATATTGGTGCATTCCTTGCGGCAGGAAGCTTGCCTCACGATTGGTCTACAACAGACATGTGCTCTCTGCTTTGCATGCCAGAAGGAGCATTAAAGAGATCGACGACGGTCTCCATTTATCGCGCAGAATAAAGTTGCGCGCGAGCAAAAGAATGTCTACTCGTAGGCAGGCTTCGTTTACAACGGTATAAAAACTTTTAATAAAAATATATATATATATTTCTTTTCAATCTGTAGACCTTTTTAGATCACATATTCTTGTTAATTTCTTTGTTGTTTTATATATTGCTCTTATTTATTACGATAGCAAGTGTATAAATCTAATGCGCAAGAGATAAATATTTTTTATATCATAAAATGTTTTCACACAAATTAATTATTTATAAAATATAATATCATTTGTTCTATTGCATTATATTAAATAAAGATTTCAATCAATTAATTAATTATATTAGTTTAGACATAAATGAGATTATATATATATAT
>NW_021853422.1:617378-627315 GCF_003651465.1 Formica exsecta
CCTGGTGTAATATCATGATTGGCATTCATACTTAGCTGCCAGGCCCTGAAGGAAAATCTTCCCCCTCTACTTCTAGAACAATTCCCTCCGAATTGTTCCATTTCACTTCTTTCAGATTATATATATATATATATATATAATTATATGTTTTCTTTTAAAAGAAAATCTTTTTTACAATCAATGAAAACTATTCTTTGATGCAGTTAAAACATTCTTTCTGTTTCGCTGTTTCTTTTCGTGAAAAGTTTTTCTTTTATACATATATCTAACTCTTGTATGTAACAGAAGCTTAAAAAAATGTCCGTTTTTTTTTTTATGAAATAACATTGTTTCGAAAATATTAAAATCACATATAAGAATGGAGAAATTGTTCACAAACGTTAATTACAATAATACTTATGTACATATACCAATATTTTCTGATACAGATAAAGAGAACATTGGTGGATAGAATCTTTTTAAACTTTTAATACAAACAATATGATCTGATTAAATTATATTGTATTATTAGAGGACGAAAGAAGTGCCCGATCAAAACAAAGTTAAGAAAGGTCTCCGTCGAAGAGACAAGGACGTTCTCACGTGTGAGATGTGCCACGCGCGCGTGAAGAGGCTTCAGATGGGTAAACATTTGCTTTCCCATTACCATTGCCGTGTGGCGGGAGTGAATCCTTGCAGTCCAAATGCACGTCGCTTCCTGTTGGATAACATAGCGAATGTGGTACGACAATGTCCTTTCCAATGCGCTCCTTGTCGTTTTTACTGTAACACCGAGGAAACGTTCCTACTTCATTGGCGTTCTGATCTTCATATCAAGACCTTAGAAAGAGTGAGTGATCGATCGTTAATTATAGCAAGCGTGAAAATTTTTCAAATTTGTGCATTTATTTATTTATTTATTTTTTTTTTTTGGCGGAATATCTATAAATTCATGCATGTAGTTTTTGAATTATTATTTAATGTAAACACTAAAAATAGAGAACAAATAAAAAAATTAATTTGTCTCGATTGACTCGTGCGTTTGGATAATCAAATGCTTTTCATAATTTTTTTTTTCTTTTTTCTTTTTTCTTTCTTCTCAGAGTGGCGGTAGGTGCAGGTGCACTCCATGCGATTTTTGGTGCGAAGACAACGAGACGATGGAATCTCACCTTCTGAGTATAAGTCATCGTGACGTGGTATCGATGATGAACGGCTCGGTGCCGATAGTAATTAGTCGTCAACGAGCATTATTCTGCGGTAGTTGCAATCGGCAATTTCGATACAATTTCCAGCTACGATCGCACGCTAAAGAGACTGGTCACGACGCAAGTTATACCGCATCAGATGAATATCAGCAACGTATCAAATGCGATTTGTGTCCCCAAATTGTCCGGTCTTTGGTTGCGCTTCAACGTCATCAATTAATCTGTCACGTCGCCAAGGATAAAGAAAAGGACGAAGTCGCAGAGGCCGCGCAACCGGCGCCGTATTTCTGCTCGTTCTGCTCGATGAATTTCATCACCGCCCAAGAAGCAGTAGTGCATCGGAGAAGTTCTAGTCACAAAGAGGCTGTAAAAACACGCAAGATTCAGGAAGGATTATTGGAAACCGTGACGCGAGAGTGTCCTCACTGCGGCGAAAAGCAGTCAAGTCTTACAGCGCACAAAAGTCATCTTCTCCAAAATCATCCGGAACTTTGTCACAGGTAATTTAACAAATTATTATATACCATATATATATATATATATATATATAGTTTTCCCATACAGTTGTCCCATACAGAATAAAGCAACAATCATAGTTTCTAATTTTTCACAATATTTTTAGATACTCCGAATTATTAAAAAAGTTCATAATTACGGCATTAAATATAATGTCTACATACTTATATATCCTATAATTTTTTTTTTTTTAACAGATGTCCTCGATGCGGCATGCAGTTTGCCCTGTCGCAAGATGTCACTAGACATACACGAGAAGATAATTGTACCAAAGATAATAAATCAAATATGGCTAAAAGAATAGATATGAAAAAAGAATGGAAATGCAATGATTGCATCTTCTCAACGGATTCTCAAAGTGAATTCATTTTTCATGAAGCCCTCCATGCTGGTGCAGTTTCAACTGACAAAGAAATATCTAGTTCGAGCAAGTTATTACCGAAATATCGATGCCCGATTTGTAAGAAGCCCTTTGCGAAAGTTACGCTACGGAATCACATCAGACAGCATACTGGAGAGAAGCCCTTTCCCTGCGTCAAGTGTTCAATCTCATTCTCGAGAAGAGCGGATCTCGTCGCGCATCAAAGGATATGCGCTTCCTCGTCACCCGGATCCCTGGACAAAACTGGCCGTCGACGAAACTTCATCTGTTCAGAGTGCAAAGAAGGTTTTTATACAAAGTAAGTAATCTAATCTAATTGTTATTATTAAAATTGTTATGTTTCTCGTTCCATAAGTAACGTATTTGTTACCTCTTTCGTTTATTAACATTATTTAACATATAATTGCATTATGTTAATCATAAATATATTCACGCGATTCGAAAACGATACAAACATGCAAAAATTACAATTTATGCAAAATAATATTTTATATAGGATTGGATCTTTGATTGTTTAGATTGATTTTTGAACTATCGATCGAAATAGATTTATTGTTTGAAATATTATTTTCTTTGCTTTTGTTCGATTTGTTTTTATTCGACATACGACACGCTATTCTTTCGTGCAGCGTGACCGCTTTGTAATAAATAAAGGATATCGTATTCTGGAAGATGGGAGGGAAGGGAGAAGATGCAAAAACGCCTTCGGCAATAAAAGCATTCGCCGCGAGCTGGAACCGCGAAATGTTCGCGCGGTCGTAGTAAAAGTGTCCTCGCTGCATAACTATAAAATAAAGGAGCGTGGCCCAATGGAGGAGACTAGGTAGAGCGGATCGAAAACGCGCGAGAGAAAAGAAGCGAGGCGAACGTAAGACGTCGCGAACTGGAAAGAGAGAAAAAGAGAAATGGGGAGAAGAGACGCACATGCCCTAGCCCAATAACGGGCGTTGTATTAACATCTCATAACAATATATATATATCCATCGGTTATTTTACTATTTAATACAAGGTTCGATTATATAGCTCGCGAGAGTAGACATATGATGATGCCAATACATATGGATAATTAAAATACTCGTACATAAATCGGTAAATCGGCAGTTTTTTATATTTTATTATGCTATATATATTTTTGGAAAAAAATATATATAAAAAACAAAAAATACATTAGCTTCTAATATAGTTTCGATACGAAAACTCTATTTTAAAGAAAATAGTTTCGCTTATCTTTAAATTATTTATCGATTATCTTCGATGAATACAATTAATATCATATTCGACAACAAAATTTATTGGTATCAATTGTTTATCTGGAATGGAGAACATCTGCAGTTCCTATCACACACAAGATTGTAGGAATGTTCTGTTTAATATCCATTTGATACGCCTGATAAAACATTTTATTATATGAATGTAATATCAATCTATTATGAGTCTACGACACGAATCGAGATATATTTTGCTAATTCATAATATATAAAAAAAAAAAAATCATAACGTCATTTTATCAATAGCACATGTTTTCTGCCAAATTACGAAAAATGCACGTGCATGCACAGTTGCCAGCGTATTTCGGTATTTAACAAGCTTGCATTACGACAGATATATACCACATGTTCCTTTAATACTAACGTATGCAGATGAGCGCCTCTATGGCTGCTGCAATGGTGTTTGTGTATAAGTCACACGACGCACGTCGACATAAGTATTAAACCATTGCTCGTAGAGCGGTTGCTATAAAGCAAATGTTAACACCTCGGTCTTCTCTCCTCCTGTCTTTCCTCCGCCTTCGCTGCCTCCTCGGAGTTCTCACCATACACATTACCTTCTGTTACAACACTCAGCCACCGTCCTATTCTCCTATCCGAACGACTTCGAAGCCGAACGACCGGGCGAAAGTCTCAACATGCAACTCGAGTCATGAGGGTTTCGCTTGCCACGATTCCGACCATTTCGAGGGATTACGTTTGATAGTTTGGTCATTCTTTAGTTTTACATGCTTCAACGCTGATATCTTTTTCTCTTTTCCGATGTTAATTCATCCTCTGACAAAGCTTTCCGCTCGTTTCATATTCATTAAGAAAATTGGCAAATCCTCAAACTGTATTGTTACGTTACATTATTTCGAAAACTGCTCTGAAATTGTAATCGACGCCGTTCTAGTTATTATTATGTAATAAATAGTCTTATACTACTACACGAAAAAATTACTTTAGAAAATATATATAAATAATCTTATCACAGACAATTTTATTTTCTATATACACAGGCAGCTTACATACATCTGCATGTATTTCATCGTGGAAATCGCGATTATACATGGTCCAACGCCTTAAGAAAATCAACACTAGTTTTATAAAGTTTCAACGAGTCTTGATATTATTTAAGCGACTAATTTTACGATCCCGCTCAGCTTATCCTCGAAAATCACTCTCCATCCTCATCTCGACAAGACTCTCGGTATCACTTTCGTGCAAACTCGGACCATCTCTATGCAGACATCCTATAATCTTCCTTAGGACTTAGCTTACTATAGCTTGGAACGCGAGATCGACGTACCTGGAACTCGACATCCTGTTCCGAGCGAAAGGAGTTAGAAGTTCCAGCAAGCTACCTTGATTAGAACTCTCACCACCTCCACTTGTCGTTTCCACTTCGCCTTGTAATAGAAAAGGGAAGAGCAGCAAAGGGGGAGTATATGCGTCATCTTTTACAAGGGCCAGTTGGCAAGCTCGTTCGTTAACTCCAAGATGAGGCGTGTTCGTGAAAGAGTAACGTGCTGCGGGAAGTTATGGGAAAACCATGAGAAACGCAATGATGACGAGAAAAAAACCTTGTATAGGAACTAACTAGGAGGTTTTGCCCCTTGATCTTTTACTACTGGCTTTAATTCTTGTCTTCATGCACAAATTCGATAATTTTAATAACATTTCTTTTTTATTTCCTTTTTATTTTAATTCTTTCATAATAATTGGAGTAGCTTTTCTCTTTCTTTTTTTCTATTCTAAAGATATTTTCGAAATTTAGATATTCGAACATATGCAGCAAGATTTTATTACGCGCGGAAGATTTTTTGTGCAGAACATACGCATAAAGACGAAAGTATGCAAATCGTATTAGCTAGATCAATCCTGCTGGAGATAAAAAAAATTGTAATGAATCGAGAGTGAAGACTTGGAGAAGAAAAAAGTAAAAAAAAAAAAAAAAAAGAGAAACCAATTACGAAAAAACGAACTTGAATAGCAATAAATCGTGCATTAAACGATTCTCAGAATATATATACTTCTTACGATATATGCGTATATATTTGAGATAAAATATCATAGCAAGCTAATGCAAGATCAATTTTTTCTTAAAGCAGAAAATACAATAAAAAGAAATAATAAGAAAATATTCAAAAGAAATATACTTGCAAGACAATCTCATATTATCTGAAAATTTTTACTAGAACAATAATTGATTAGAAATTGTAATGAACGTTAATAACCTAACATAGGAAAATATTTTATTGCTAAAAAGAGGAATATGGAAAAAAATTATGATAAATACAGATACATATAGAAACAAATAATACAAGTACAAATGTGCAGTATCTCTGAAACGTTGCGTTTAGAAAGATTTACTTCGTCATCCCATACTTCTTTCTCTCCCTCCCTCTCTCTCTCTCTCTCTCTCTCTCTCTCTCTTGCAGAATTACTTTAATCAAACTTATCACATATCAAAATAGAATTAAATAAAATGGTAATTCTGTTAGAAGAAGATATGATTAGAGCCGTCGACAAAGTGTTTTTTCGGCAATTTGTACAAGTTGCCTAGCAGAGAAAATTAATGATGCCGCATTTCTCTCTTTCTCTCAGTTCACTTACACAAGATAATAAAATAATACAAAACTCTTTTTATGCATATATTCAGCAATAATGTATTTTGATGATCGAATCTTCAGCTCTCTTACACAACATGTCAAACTTGAAATAATTTTTAAACTTTAAATTCTTCCACATAATAATTTTTTCTTTTCCGGAAGTTTTATATTTCAGCGCTATGATCTTTTTAACATAAGCATTTTAATTGTCACGCTATTAACACAGATCTTTAAGTTCTGATTTGACAGTTCCGAATATAATTGAATTAACTCACAATGAAATATTCAATGTCTTACGATCGATCGTTCGGTATTTCTGCTTTGGCGATAACACGGTATTCCCTTTCTCCTCGGCGAGGTTCGTTACCTGTAAAACAAGACGCGTAGTCGCGTATGCAAGGTCGACGCAGCGCGGGAATAAAAGATGTCGGGGTGAACGTGACGATGGCGGCGACCATGCGGGGCAGAAAAGGAGCACGACGCGACGCCGGGCCGCGCCGCGCTCCGGATGGCGAACGAGGGGAATTCAGAAAGAAAGAAAGGGGGAAAGAAGGAAGGTAATTACGCGGTGAGACGGGCAGCTCCCGCGCACTCGATCGCCTAACCGATTCTCAGAATACGTGGCCGGCTCGCGATGTATGCGCATATTCAAGATAGTATGTTACATACGCGAGCTACTGACCATACGTTTCGCTCCTTCGTCCACCCCCGCGCGTCCTCCTTCCCCTGTTCGCTCACGGCCCTATCCAACCTCCGGCAACCCTCTCTTCCACGGACTCACGACGTATACGCGAGAGATCCCCAGAGGTATTTATATATATGGACCGCGGCCTGGCGCGCGCGTATCTTTTATCTTCTGTAGCAGTAATGGCGCGTCCACCTCTTCCGTATCTGGTCAGGTAAACAACGCATAGATAGGCATGGAGAGATCGGCGTAATCTCCTCGCCATCCGTTGATATCCTGTCGGACGACAGGATTCCGTGGAAAAATATGATGGCAAGGAACAATGCTTTCCTTCGATTAGAAAATTTAAATTACGAACTCAAATCTATAATATTTATATAAGATGTTTTACGCTTTTTTTCACCTACTAATTCTTTTAATTAATAGGACACAATCTTTTCTTAATCAAAATTTGATATAATGTTTTACATTTGTTCAGCATTCGATATGAATTTTGTGTTTGAATTTACTTTATTTAACTTTTATATTTGTAATTATGTCGTATGGATTTATTTTCTCTGCTTTAATTGATTTGGCTATATTGTGAAGTGACGTCCACATCTGTGATATAGATTCATGCTAGTTTTTGATTTTTTTTTCTCGCCGAACATCATTAACGCGTGGTGTCGTTTTTATGAATTATCCCATAGGCATTCCGACATACCCATAGACCCGTGCAACACCGTTTCGACGAGGAAAGATTTATTTGAGGATTCGCGCGTGCAAAAAGAAAGAAAAACCAATCCAAGATTTTTGCTCTCTTTCCGTGCCAAAACAATGAGATAATGTTGCGTCACATTCGTCACATTTAGATGCATCGGCGAAACGTTTCTCTCTCGCACATTGCGGATTACATACTCGCAGTATCCAGATTTTAGACGTGATCAAAATTATATCGATTTGAACTATAATCTGAGTTTTACAAAACAAAATAAAATAAAATTTGTGTGTGTATTATATAAATGTTTTTATGACAAGCTATTATTATCGAAATTTAGTTTTCAACATTGTCTTTCTTTCTCTCTCTCTTTCATATTCAAGTTCTTATATAAAATATAAATTTTATGAATTATCTATAGAAAGATAGATGGCTGGCAGTGAACGTATATATACATAATCGCATATTATATGTATTATACGTAAATCTAAACGATAAATATTGAAAATTATATCCTAATTTTTCAGCCATTGTTTAGACGTTTTTCAGACTTTTATATATCGTATGTCGCACACATGCATGCCGCTCACGCGGTGGCAACGGCGACGGCGACGGCGGCCGTGGTGGTTGCGATGCGATGGTGGTGCAGTAGGGGTAGTGATGCGTCGTCGTACCGTACGTATGGTGTAGCACGCGGTAAGCACGCGGCCCCGTATATGCAGACAGTTTAGTGGTGGCCGCCCCGCGAGTACAGTTGTCGCGTGAAATATTGCGATTCATAAAATAAAACAGGCCTGCGGTCGAGGACGCGTACATATAGCCGCCGGCCGCTAACTATCCTAACCCTCACCCTTCTTCCCCTCACCCCCTCTTCCCTTCCCCTTCCCCGCGTGCGTCCCGCCACCTCTCATTCCCTTTTCATTCTCTCTACCTTTCTCCGCAGCGTTCTCTTTCTTCTAACATGGTCCTTCTCCTCTGGTCCGGCTGGTGCGATACCCCACATCTCCCGTCGCCCTTTCTCTTTTTCCCTTTCTTTTTCTCTACTCGCCTCCCTTCTTTCCCAGCCCTCTCACTGCATCGCTGTACCCAAGCTCTTTATCTTTCTTTCCGTCGCTGGATTATCCATTGGGCACAATGGCTACGGAGGCTCCTGGGAATTGTAAAAAGAGTGCGCAATCGAAAATATTTCGGGATAGTGGGATAAAATAGCAGGCGACACACGTAAATTCAGGCTGTCTCTTTCTACCGCTCAGCGTTCTAGCGATGTTAATTGAGGAGCTTACATCGTGTGATGTAGATAATAATGAGTGGCATATGCCGCATTTATCGTTACGATAAATGTTGATATTACTTCATCATCTATTATTTTATTATTAGCCTAATATTATTTCCGTGCATTGTGTCAATTCTTTTTTTTTTTTTGAAAATATTTTTTTGATATGTATACATAATTTTCTCTTTGTAAATTTTTATTAAAAAATTACAACTTAGATATTTTATTATTATATTACGCTTAATTAAATTAGATTTACAAATGTTGAGGAACAATACACGCACAGTTTCGAAAACGATAATTCGAGCCTTTTTACACGCGCGCGTGCACTCTATATTATTTTAACCCTCCATGTGTTTCCTACTCTTTTTTTTTCATCTTTTCCTCTTCAGCCTCCTCTTCTCGTACATTTACCCACGGTTGGCTGAAACGCCGCCAAGCCACAAGCGCCGGCTTTTCTCGCGCGTCCAAATTTTTCGGCTACCACTGCGACATTTCGTCGTGGAATCCGCACTTGTGGAGTGCACGCGGGAATGGTTACAAAACGCGGCTTACTATTAGAAAGTCTCTCATAAGAATGCCACATTGTAAGGACCGACATACAATATATTACATAAATAAAATGCAAGAAAAAAAATAAAATCTAGTATACAGGGTGAGTTTTTTAACTTAAAACTGTAAAATATCTCGGAAAGTAAGCTTTATCGAAAAAAATGTTTCAAACAAAAGTTGTAGGGTTCGGAGGGGGCCACATGATAAAAATATGGATTTGACCTTGAGTGACCTTTTCAAGGTGAAATCAATGTGATCGACGTTTTCTTAAATGAAACCCCCCTTTTTTATTACATATTCTTGTAGCTTATCTCGAGAGCTTTTCAAAACACTATAATAAAGTATTTTTTCATTAAGTACTTTTTGAGTTATTTTATATCTTAATCTGATATATTTTGATATGAAAGATAAAATATCTCGTAAAATATTTAGTTTTCGATAATCTTACCGTAATACTTTTATGTACAGAATAATGAGACAAATCAATTAGTATAAAAAAAGACAAATAATTGTTTAAAAAGATACATTGTAAATAATTACACACTTTTTCTTAAAAATATCTCGTAAAATATTTAGTTTATTTAGTTTTTACCGTAATACTTTTATGTACAGAGTAATGAGACAAATCAATTAGTATAAAAAAAAATAATTGTTTTTAAGAAAAAGTATAAAAAGTATGTGTAATTATTTACAATGTGCTTTTTTAAACAATTATTTGTTTTTTTCTTTACACTAATTGATTTGTCTCATTATTCTGTACATAAAAATATTACGGTAAGATTA